>NC_051064.1:31219889-31490178 GCF_004664715.2 Peromyscus leucopus | reverse complement strand
GCGGAGATTTCCCGAAGACTGAGGCAAAGGATTACCCTGTCTGTCCTTTGTTGATCTACATTCATTGGTCCAGTGTTTTCCCTTACCACACCTTCTGCATACTCCAGAAGGAAGGGGCATTCTGTTGCCATTGTTCCTTGAAGAAACATTGTTTCTGGGAATGACCTGTCTACAGTCCCTTTTCAAATGTCCTTGCTTTCCACATCCAAAACATCTAACACTCCTCAAACCTTTTGAAATTACTTCTCCTACCCATGTATCATCATGCTCATCAGCTTCAACATTAATTGTTTCTCTAATCCAATCTTCCATAGGTGCAGATCTTGCCCTTAATGGCCTGATTATTCTTTTGCATGCTGCATTCGCATTCTCAAAGGCCAAAGATTCAATTATTGCCTTACCAGCTTCTGAATCCGAGACCATTCTCTTTACTGCTGAAGCCAGTCTTTGTAAAAAATCTGTAAAAGACTCTTTTGGGCCTTGCTTCACCTTTGTAAATGACTCAGATTTTTTTCCTGGTTCCTCCACTTTGTCCCATGCATTCAAGGCTGCCGTTCGACATAAAATTAGGGTTTGGACATCATATAAACATTGTGTTTGTGCTGAAGCATATTGGCCTTCGCCCATAAGCTGATCCTGGCAAACTTGTATTCCTTTATCCCTCCATTGTTTTTCTATGTTTTTAGCCTCCTCCTTAAACCAAGTCAGAAATTGAAGTCTCTGGCTGGGTTCCAGAACACCTTGTGCAAGGTCCCGCCAGTCCTGTGGTACTATCCTATTATATGTTGACCAAGAGTTTAACATTTGCTTTACATATGGGGAATGCATGCCATAAGATACTATTGCCTCCTTAAACCTATTTAAATCCAACTTTTCAATTGGAGCCCAAGTATTTTGTGTAGCCATTTGATCAGGCATCTGCTGTACGGTTACAGGACAAATTAAGGGTGACTGTGTGAAAATAGGCTTTCTTTCTGCAACCTTATGATCCCGACTTGAAACAACTTCACTGTTAATTTCTTCTGTCTGAATTTTTACAGGTTTAACAAGTTCTTCTAAAGCTGTTATCCTGGCACTTAAATTGACTATCTTTTTAAATATTAAAATGTGGATTATTATAGTGATAAGGTGCATAATTCCACCAATACTAATATTATATAGTTGTTCCATTGCCAGACTGCCAAAAATTTCGAACAAAAACCAATTTTCTTCCAATGTACACATAAAACCCGTTTGTTTTTTAATGTGGAAAAAATTCTCTTTTAGATAGTTTCCTTTAAAATATCTGATATGTTATGACTTACCAAATCTGCGTAGAACAGTAGAAATCCGAGGGGATTTTCAAAGCAGCCACCTAGTGTCCCAGGTGTAAATCCAAAGAGAGAGAGAGAGAGAGAACAAGAAAGCGTAGCTGGCTAAAGTTTAAATGCAGCCACGTGTTCCCTCTTGTGCCGAGTCAAGGCTTGGGTCTGGCTTCCTTAAGCTCCGACCACGTGCGTTGGCTTTACAGGCAGGGCCCTGTTCGGCAGGGCAACTCTGAGTTGTTTGTAGCACCGGCTTTAAGCAAGCAGAATTTAAGCAAGCAGCTCACCGATAGTCCAGCCTGAGGTCAAGCAGAACTAGACCCAGGCTAAGAAGCCGCTGCTCGGACTAAGAAGCCGATCGCCGCCGGCCGCCGCGGGCCGTCGCCGCCTGCTGCCCTTGCGGGAAAGCGGACCTGCCGCCAAGCCAAACAGTTTTTAATGGATTCTTGTCACATTGGGCGCCAGATGTAGATGTAACCAACCATCTTATTAAATAAGAAACACAGAAACAATGTAAAAGAGAAAGCTGAGAGGTCAGAGCTCAGAGCTAAAATCTCACCCTTCCTCCTGCTGTCCCAGCTTCGCGAAAAGAGACCTACTTCCTGTCGGTTCGTTTTTTTATAGTATGTTGTTCTGCCTTCTCATTGGTTGTAAACCCAAACACATGACTGCCTCGTCACTGTCTGAATGTACAGCCCCCTAGGTCTTAAAGGCATATGTCTCCAATGCTGACTATATCCCTGAACACACAGAGATCCTATGGGATTAAAGGCGTGTGCCACCACCGCCACACTCTTGCTATGGCTCTAATAGCTCTGACCCTGAACACACAGATATCTATGGGATTAAAGCCGTGTGCCACCACCGCCACACTCTTGCTATGGCTCTAATAGCTCTGACCCTGAACACACAGATATCTATGGGATTAAAGGCGTGTGCCACCACCGCCACACTCTTGCTATGGCTCTAATAGCTCTGACCCTGAACACACAGATATCTATGGGATTAAAGCCGTGTGCCACCACCGCCACACTCTTGCTATGGCTCTAATAGCTCTGACCCTGAACACACAGATATCTATGGGATTAAAGGCGTGTGCCACCACCGCCACACTCTTGCTATGGCTCTAATAGCTCTGACCCCCGGACAACTTTATTTATTAACATACAATCAAAATAATAATTCAGTACAATTAGATTACCACCACAATAAACCAAGTGGACCAAATAGATATTTACAGAACATTTCACCCAAACACAAAAGAGTATGCCTTCTTTGGAAGAAACTTTCTCCAAAACTGACCACATACTTGGACACAAAGCAATTCTCAACATGTACAAGAAAACTGAAATAATACCCTGTATCCTGTCTGACCACGACAGAGTATAGCTGGATATCAATAGCAACAGAAACAACAGAAAGCTTACAAAATCATGAAAACTAAGCACCTCTTTACTGAATGAAAAATGGGTCAAGACAGAGATAAAGAAAGAAATGAAAGACATTTTAGAATTTAATGGAAATGTTACACAACATACCTAAAGTCTGGCACACAGTAAAAGCAGTTCTAAGAGGCAAATTCATAATCATATATGAAAAGAGGGACATAAAAACAAACACCAAGTAAGGAAACCCAGAGAATCACAATGACAACTTTAAAAACCTGTACTCCAACAAATAGGAATATCTAAAAGAAATAGGTAATTTTCTCAATAGATACCACTTACTAAAGTTAAATCAAGATCAGATAAGCAATATAAACAGATCTATAACCCCTAGCAAAATAGAAGCAGTCATTAAGTCTCCCAACCAAGAAAAGAACAGGGCCAGAAGAACTCAATGCAGAATTATACTGGACTTTCAATACATAATTAGGGCCAATATTTCTTGAATTATTCCACAAAACAAAAATGGAGAAAATATTGCTGAGTTCATTTTATGAGGCCACAGTTACCCTGATATCCAAACCACATAAAGACAAAATAAATAAAAAGAATCACAGAATACTTTCCTTATGAACAAACATACAAAATTTCTCAATAGAATACTTGCAAACTGAATCCAAGAACACATTAAAAAGAATTCATCCACCATTGTCCTGGCTAATTTTATGTCAACATTGCATGAGCTGGAGTCATCTGGAAATCCCAACTGAGAAAATACCTCCATCAAATCTAGCTGCAGGGCATTTTCTTAATGAGTGACTGATGGGGGAGGGCTCACCCCTTTGTGGATGGTGGTAACCTTGGGCTGGTGGTCCTGGGTTCTATAAGAAAACAGGCTGAGCAAGCCATGGGGACAAGTCATATGCAGCATCCCTCCACGTCCACTGCATCACCTCCTACTTCCAGGTTCCTGCCCTGTTTGAGTTCCTGTTCTGGCTTCCTTCAGTGATGGACTACAATGTGGAAGGGTAAAGGTTTATTGAAACTCTTTCCTCCCCAACTCATTTTTGGTCATGCTGTTTCATTGAAGCAATAGAAACTCTAACTAAGGCAACATAACCAATAGACTTCATTCTAGAGATGCAGGCATAGTTTAAAATATGTAAATTCATAAATGTAATCCACTTATAACTAAAACAAAAGACAAAATACACTTGATCATCTCATTAGGTACAGAAAAGGCCTTTGACAAAATATAATACCCTTCATGATAAAAGTCCTGGGGGAGATTAGCGATACAAAGGACATACCTCTACACAATAAAGGTAGTTTAGAGCAAGCCCACAACCAAAATAAACTTAAATGGGGAGATCCTCAAAGCAATGCCACTAAAATCAGGAAAAGACAAGGTTGCCCACTCTTTCCATACTTATTCCATATAGTACTTATCTTAGCTAGAACAATAAAACAACTGAAGGAGAGACTAAAGTGATACTGAAATTGGAAAGGAAGAAGTCAAAGTATCTTTATTTGCAGATGATATGATAGTATACATAAGTGACCCTAAAAATTTCATCATGATACTCCTATATCTGACAAAATACTTTCAGCAAAGGAATTGTATATAAAATCAAGACACAACAATCAGTGGCCCTCCTATACACAAATGATAAATGGACTGAGAAAGAAATCAGAAAAAAACCTCTCACAATAGCATCAAAAAATATAAAACATCTTGGGCTAACTCTAATAACCAAGTAAAATACTTGTAAAACCTACAAATCCTTGAAGAAAGAAATTGAAGACTATATCAGAAGATGGAAATATCTCCCACACTCAGGGATCAGTACGACTTATATTGTAAAAATGGTCTTCCTAACAAAAGCATTCTACAGATTCAATGTATTCCCTATCAAAATTACAACACAGTTCTTCACAGATCTTCAAAGAGCAATTCTCAGTATGGAAAAAAATCCAAGATAGCTGAAAGAATCCTAAACAATTAAAGAAGTGCTGGAGATATGACTATTTCATATTTCAAGCTGTACTACAAAGCTATAGTAATAAAAACAGCATGGTATTGGCAAAACCACAACAAAACCAACCAGCCAAACAAACAAAAAACAGACATGCTGATCAGTGGAATAGAATTGAATACTCAGACATAAATCTGCACACCTATGTACATCAAATTTTTAATAAGAAGCCAGAAATACACACTGAAAATAAGACAGAACCTTCAACAAATGGTGCTGGTCAAACTGGGTGGCTGCATGTAGAAGAATGCATACAGATCCATGCTTAATACCCTGCATAAAACTCAACTCCAAAGGGATCAAAGACCTCACTATAAACCATACACTGAACCTGATGGAAGAGAATGTGAGGAATAGCCTTGAACTCATTGCCACAGAAAAACACTTTCTGAAAAGAACACCATTATCATAAGCCAATTAATAAATTAACAATTAATCAACAATTAATAAATGAGACGTCACAAAACCAAGAAACTTCTGCATGGCAAAGTACACTGTCATTTGGACAAATTGGCAGTCTAGAGAATGGGAAAAGATGTTTTACCAATTACACATCCAATAGAGGGCTAATATCCAAAAGACATAAATAATTTAACAAACTAGATATCAAGAAAACAAACAACACATTTTAAAACTAGGGAACAGATCTACACAGAGAATTCACAAAACAAGAAATTCAAGTGGCTGAGTAACACTTAAATAAATGTTCAACATCCCTATCCACCACTGAAGTGTAAATCAAAACTACTATAAGATTTCATCTTACATCCATAAAAATGGCTAAGGTTAATAAAACAAGTGAGAAGATATGGAACAATGGGAACACTCATACATTACTGATGGGAGTGCAAACTTGTAAAATCACTATAGAAAACAGCATGGCACTTCCTCAGGACGATGGGAGTAGATATACTTCAAGATCCAGCTATATCTAACTCTTGGGCATTATGGTGGTTTGAAAGAAAATGGTCCCCAAAGGTAGTGGCACTATTAGAAGGTATGACTTTGTTGAAGTGTGCCACTGTGGGGGCAGCTTTGAGGTCTCATTTTCACAAACTTCCCTCAGTATGATAGTCAGTTGACTTCCTGTTGCCCATGAGATGTAGCACTCTCAGTTCCAGCACCATATCTGCCTGCATGCTACCATGCTTCCCTTCGGAATCATAATAAACTGAACCTCTGAAAGCATAAGAAAGCCACCTTCAATTAAATGATTTCTTTATAAGAGTTGCTGTGGTTATGGTGTCTCTTCACAGTAATAGTAAACTCTAAGACAAGCATACACCCAAAGGATACATCATCCTACTATAGAGACACTTGTACAAACAACCATGTTCATTGTTACTCTATTTATAATGGACTAAATTCAGAAACAACCTAGCTGTCCCTCAACAGAAGAATGATTAAAGAATATGTGGTACATCTACACAATGGAGTATTACTCAGCCATTAAAAAGGAAATCACAAAATTTTCAGGTAAATGGACCACAGATGTTAGGTGTAGAGTAAGGGACTAGGGGGTACAAATTGATTTTGTCAGGAAAGTAAAATAGAATAGATAGTTATAGATGGATTGTGAGAGGGAGGCTGGAATGCATGGGTCAAGTGGGGAGAAATATGGAAGAAGGGAAGAGGGATTGAAGGAGGGAATACTGGGAGAGACAGCTAAAATTAAGGTCTAATTGAGGGTTACTATGGAAATATAATGTAGTAGACACTTCCTAAAATATATGAAGGCCATCTAATTGAAAGTGCCAAACAATAGGAGAGACAGAGGTCCAGCTGGCCACCTCTTGTCACCACATGAAGCTTCCAGTTCTGGGACTTAGTTACATCTAATTGAGTTATTAGCCAAAGACATCCCACGGAATCTCCAAATAGCATAGGCTATTTATAAGACTATAGGTTGCTCTTCACAAACTAACAGCAAAGTTCCTTTACTGACCACAAAACCTACATAACTTGTTGAATGTGGAGAAGAGGAACTGGTGCCCACATAGAGCTTTTACTGCTATGTTCCAGTGTCTTGGGTATTGGAAGGCACTCTGCATGCTACCAAAAGAGAAATGTGTACACAAACCCTTTGATTTAAAATGGTATTTTACCTGCAAGATATGCTAGGACAGTTGTGGCACAAAGCTCTTGGAAATCAACCAGCATCTGGTTTAAGCTTTAGCCATCCCCCCCCCCATAAGAGGGAACCCATACCTGATGCTTCTTGGGTAACCAAGAACTTGAGACTAGATAGCCTTGTGTTCTAGAGAAAAAACAAATATACTTTTCTTTAAAAAATAGCAATAAAATAATTCCTAATGAGATTCAGCTGTACTCAGATCAGTGCTATGGTGATAGTTTATTTGTGCTGAAATGTGATTTTATTTGTATGTTAATAAATAAAGTTGCCTGGGGGTTAGACCTAATAGCAAGCCATTTAGCAGAAGTCTGGCAGTGGTAGCACACACCCTTAATCCCAATCACATGACAGGCAGAATTTCTATGTGTTCAAGGACACAGCCAGCATAGAGACACACGCCTTTAATCTCAATACCAACCATAGAGACCTGGGGGTCTGTATAGACAGGCGGTGATGAGGAGGTCATGTGGTTGGGTTTACAACCAATGAGAAGGCAGAACAGAAAGTCAATAAAAGTACAGACACACAGGAAGTAGGTCTCTTTTCTCAGAAGGATGACAGTGGCTGGTAAGCTAAAGGCTATTTGCTAGTGCTCTGACCTCTTGGGTTTTTAACTCTTTATTTGGCTCTGTGTTTCTTATTTAATAAGACTTTTTAGAATTATATCTACATTTGGCACCCACGTAGCAAGAATTCATTAAAACTGCCCAGCTCAGCCTGGTGGCCCAGTTCCCTGACTCCTCAGCTCAGCCCAGCTTGGCTTAGCTTGGTCTAGGCCCCAGGCCAGACCGACCATAGCTGAAAGCAGTTACCCACAGCTGGAGCTACTTGCAGCCAGATTGCCAATTCAGGCGGCTCAGGCTCAAAAAAGCCAGTGCTACGAACAACTCAGGCCTTAATCAGCTCAAGCAGGAGCATGTCGCACGTGGCTTCTCTCTCTCTCTCATTCTCAATAGGATTCCCATCTCCGATGTTAGGTAGCTGTTTTGAAATTCACTCAGATTTCTACTATTCTACACAGAAATGGTAAGCCAATTATGATATCAGATATTTTAAATGGAAAAACCACTTAAAAGAGAAAAATTTTTTCCACATTAAAAAAAATGAGTAATATCTGTATAATAGAAGAAAATTGGCCTTTGTTTCATAAAACATTAAGCAGTCTGAAAATGGAACAATTACGTGAGAGAATTAATGTTGATGGGATATATGTAATATAATTTATGCATTTTGCTAGTTTACTTATTCTTATTTTACAATTTAAAAAGATAGTCAATTTAAGTCCAGGACAAAAGCTTTAGAAAAACCTGTTAAAATGAATTATAGAGAAATTCAGAGTAAGACCAAAGAATTTAAGGGTGAAGTTATTTCAGGATTGCATTATAAGGTTACAGAAAGAAAGAATGTTTTCAAACAATCAAACTTAATTTATCTGGTAACAGTACAGCAGCTACCTGATCAAGTGAATATACAAACTAATTGGACTACAGTTGAAATGTTAGATTTAAGAAGGTTTAAGGAGACAACAGCATTTTATGGCATTCATTCCCCATTTGTAAAGCAAATGTTAAATCCTGGTCCACTTGTAATAGGACTACCCCTCAAGACTGGAATGAACTTATAACTGCTGTCCTGGAACCCGGAGCACAGCTTCAGTGGCACATGTGGTTCAGAGATGAGGCTAAAACCATAGAAAGTCACTGGAGGGCTAGAGGTGTGGAAATGTCCCAGGATAAGCTTCTTGGAGAAGGCCAATATGCTGAAATACAAAGACAATGTTTATATGATAACCAAACCCTAATTCTATGTTGAATGGCAGACATAAATCATGGGACAGAATTGAGGAAGCAGGGAAGAAAATTGAGTCATTCACAAAAGTTATACAGGGTCCAAAAGAATCCTTTATGGATTTCTTACAAAGACTGTCTTCAACAGTAAATAGAATGGTCCCCAATTCAGAAACCATCCAAATAATAAGAGAATCTTTGGCTTTTGAGAATGTTAATGCAGCATGTAAGAGAATAATCAGGCTGTTAAAGGCAAGATCTGAACCCTTGGATAATTAGATTAGAGACAGGATTAATGTTGAGTCTCATGGACATGATGATATATGGATAGGAGAAGCAATTTCAAGAGGATTGAGAAATGTCAGATGTTTTGGATGTGGAAAGCAAGGTCATTTGAAAAGGGACTGTAAACAGGGCATTTCTAGAAACAATGTTTCTTCAAGGAACAATGGCAACAGAATGCCCCTTCCTTCTGAAGTATGCAGAAGGTGTGGTATTGGAAAACACTGGACAAATGCATGTAGATCAACGAGGGACAAAAAAGCTAATCCTGTGACTTGGTCCTCAGGAAACTCCCAGAGGGTTCTCAAGGAGTCCCACACATCAAATCCAGTTCAGACCTTTCCTACTATCATAGAAGAAAACCCTACTCAGAGCAATTAAATAAGCAAATGCTAATTGGAACAAAACAGGCTGCTCAGGGTGATAAAACAGCTGAGACAGAATAGAAAATTCATGAGAAACTATAAAGCAAATTTTTTGGCAAACTTCTATAAATTAACAAAGACCAAAATTAACAATAAGAATAAATGATATTTTGTTGTCTGGTCTAGTAGACACAGGTGCTGATGTGACCATAATTGCACCAGAATTTTGGCATCCAACTTGGCCTCTTCAGGAGGTAAACGTTCAGTTGTTAGGAGCTAGAACATTATCTAAAGTGAAACAGAGTGCAAGATGGCTCGAATGTTTAGGTCCAGAAGGACAGAGAGGAAAATTAAAACCATATATGGCTAACATAGATATGAATTTAGGGGGCCGAGACCTGTTACAACAATGGAATACTCAAATTAACATCCCTCCAATCTCAGAAACAAATCATAAACTAGCAAATGTTTCTGAGAGAAATATTAGAAGGTATTATTCTAATGAGTGGTCACCAGCCATCCAGATTGTACAAGAACAAGGCACAACAACTGAGGATCTTCCAAAGACACCAACAGCTCTACATTTAAAATGGTTAACAGACAAGCCTGTATGGGTTTAGCAATGGCCTTTAACAACAGAGAAACTCCAGGCTTTAGAAGAGCTGGTAGAAGAACAGTTAAATGCTCAGCATATTGAACAATCAACCAGCCCTTGGAATTCTCCTGTATTTGTTATTAAAAAGAAATCTGGTAAATGGAGAATGGTAACAGACCTTAGAGCAATTAAAAAGTAATTCAGCCAATGGGCTCTCTACATTTCGCAATTCCTTTGCCCATTCTGTTACCTAAAGGATGGCCTCTTATAGTTATTGATTTAAAAGATTGTTTCTTTTCAATACCCTTACAAGAAAAAGACAGAGAAAGATTTGCCTTCACAGTGCCTACTTATAATTCTCAACCAGTTAAGAGATATTAATGGAGGGTCCTCCCACAGGGAATGTTGAATAGCCCAACTCTGTGCCAATATTTTGTACAACAGCCATTAGGAGTGATACAAAATATTCCTAAATCTATAATTTATGGATGATATTTTACTAGCTGACTCAAATGCAGATACTTTAGAAAGAATGTTTGAAGAAATAAAGAAAATTTTGCCATTGTGGGGATTACAAATTGCTCCTGAAAAGATACAAAGAGGAGATTCTATTAATTCTATAATTAGGATATAAAATAGGTTTACAAAAAATTAGATCCCAAAAGGTGCAAATTAGGAGAGATTGATTACGGACTCTTAATGACTTTCAAAGATTATTTGGAGACATTTCTCATCTACGAACTATTGTTGGGGTAAAAAATGATGAACTGAATAATTTGTTCAAAACCTTTGAAGGTGATCAGGTCTTAAACAGTCCAAGAGAATTATCATATGAAGCTGAGAAATAATGGGCCTTGGTAGAAAAGAAAGTACATGAAGGACATGTGTATTGTATTGATCCAAAGATGGATTGCATTTTGGTTATTTTACCCTCTAGGCATTCTCCTACAGGAATTATAATGCAGAGGGAAGATATTACATTGGAATGGATATTTTTACCAAATGAACCAAATAAAAAATTAAAAACTTATGTGAAAAAAAAAAATCTCTGACTTGATTTTGAAAGAAAAATTGAGACTTCGTCTATTAGTAGGAATAAACCCAGTGGAAATTGTTATACCTTTAACTAAGGAGAACATTGAAAAATTATGGGCAGAAAGTGAACCTTGGCAAAGAGCTTGCAGTAATTTTTTGGGAGAAATTAACAGTAAATATCCCAAAAGTGATAGAATTAATCTTATAACGAGAGCTGATTGGATTTTGCCTTGAATTGTATGGGAAACACCCATATCTGGAGTTTGTACATTTTATACAGATGCCAACAATCAAGGAAAGGCAGGTTACAAATCAGAAAATTTAAGTAAAGTGGTTCAAAGTCCTTATAATTTGGTTCAAAAATTGGAATTGTATGCTATTCTGTTGGTATTAATGGATTTTTCAGAACCTTTCAACATAGTTACTGACTCTCAGTATGCTGGAAGAGTGGTATTACATTTTGAGATTGCAGAATTTATCCCTGATGAGTCAGAATTAACTTCACTATTCATTCAGTTACAAGATATAATCAGGAAAAGGAGTCATCCTTTATATATAACTCACATCCAATCCCATACTAGTCTGCCAGGCCCTCTAGCACAAGGTAATAATGAGATTGATAAGTTATTGATAGGAAATGTACTGGAGGCCTCAGAATTTCATAAAAAAACATTATGTCAATAGTAAAAGTTTAAAAAAGGATTTTTCCATAGCCTGTCAACAAGCAAAGGAAATTGTAAGGAAATGTCCTACTTGTTTCTTTTATAATCAGATGCCATTACCAGCAGGATGTAACCCAAAGGGTACTCAGAGGACTGAAATCTGGCAGAAGGATGTATTTCACTATGCAGAATTTGGAAAATTGAAGTATGTATACCATACCGTTGAACATATTCAGGATTTCAATGGGCAACTGCTTTGAGTTCTGAGAAAGCTGATTCTGTAATCACTTATTTGCTAGAAGTGATGGCCATCATGGGTATACCTATACAAATTAAAACTGACAATGCTCCATCATATGTCTCTGTTAAAATGAAACTGTTTTTTGCTTATTACAAAATAAAGCATATTACAGGTATACCACATAATCCTACAGGCCAAGCAGTTATAGAAAGATCAAACAGAACTCTAAAGGATATGCTAAATAAACAGAAAGGGGTAACAAAAACCCCCAGAAATAGACTGCATAATGCTCTATTAACTTTGAATTAACTTTCAATGCTAATGAGAAGGGAACAACAGCTGCAGAGAGACATGGGTAATAGAAAAAACTACAGAATTAAATCAGCCTATATACTTTAAGGATGTGCTGACCTCA
This sequence comes from Peromyscus leucopus, assembly GCF_004664715.2. NCBI lineage: Eukaryota > Metazoa > Chordata > Mammalia > Rodentia > Cricetidae > Peromyscus > Peromyscus leucopus. The sequence goes on along the minus strand of NC_051064.1, from coordinate 31,477,937 downwards.
GAATCGAAACCAGGATATGTGTTACATTGGGGATGAGGTTTTGCTTTTGTTTTTATAGGAGAAGATAAGCAGTGGATACAATCAAAATTGATAAAGGTTCGATTTGAACAAGAGAGACTTCTTAATTAGAAGAGGTGATAGTTTATCAACCAGCATGATCGTCCAATTTAAACTAACTTATACCAGTAACACATGCCTTTTCATTTAATCAGATATAACTTGCCAAAAGGGAATCTCCCCAAAGTTAGTCTTGGGGAAAGGTTTTTGTTTTTGTCTTTTAGGAGAATGAAGGTTAAGGAATCTGAAGAACACTGGACAAATGAGACAACTGAAGAAAAAGGACAAATCATCTAAAAAACTATGTTCTAAGAAGAAGAGTAAAATGGCCTAATGGTATATCATTTATAAAATTTCATAAGTCTTCCTAAATGTTTGTTTCTGCTCTTCTCTAAAGACATTTAACACTATTGGTCTTCTTATAGTCCCAGTTCAATTAAAATTTAAAGCTGACTTTGGAGTTGGAGAATGGCTCTCTTCTTCGTTAAACCCAAGCATGTTGTTAAAAGCAAAGTGCAAGCTCCCTGTATTATGCCAGAAGAAAGAGCCATCTTCTGATACGGGACAGGAGAAAAAACAAAAAACAAACAAACAAAAAATTTTTTAGGGAGTATTCTTTTACTACTTATAGTGATATTTTATTTGTACTGAAATGTGATTTTAATTTTATGTTAATAAATAAAGTTGCCCTGGGGTCAGAGGTATTAGAGCCATAGCAAGAGTGTGATGGTTAGAAGAGCTAGGTAGATTTCTGTGTGTTCAGGGATACAGCCAGTATTGGAGACATACGCCTTTAAGACCTGGAGGGCGGTACTTACAGGCAGTGATGAGGCAGTCATGTGGTTGGGTTTACAACCAATGAGAAGGCAGAACAGAAAGACTATTTAAACACAGACAAACAGGAAGTAGCTCTCTCGGGGAAGCTAGGAGCACTGCAGGAGGTAAGATTTTATCTCTGAGCTCTGACCTCTAGGCTTTCTCTTTTACATTGGCTCTGTGTTTCTTATTTTAATAAGATGATTGGTTAAATCTACAACTACTAATAATCTCAATTCTTTGATTCTATTCTGATTCTTTAAACTTTTCTTAAAGTATGAATTTTATATCAAAATTTATAATATATATATATTAAACTTTGTTAAGATATTAATGGTCATATAGACTACTAACTAATTCTAGAAAAAAGGCTTCAATTAGCTGCTGATACATGTCTTTGTGTTCTAGTCTCTTACCAGTTTTCTGCAGGAAATCATGACCAGGCCTAATATTAAATCTGAAGTCTCCAGGAAGAAGATAGGGCCCCACAACAACAATAATTCCATATGGACAATAATAATACCACTAAGCTGACAAACATCATCTATAGATCAGCTTTGGACTACAAACTGCTCAGAGCAATTTTGAGATGGCTAGCTGAGATGATTCAGTTTCAAAGACTACTTGAATAAGGACTTGAGATAAGACCTAAACTTTGGCATTATGCACAGACTGGACAAAAAAAAAAAAATATAGCTACCTTTCCTAGATTTTGACAATTAACTCAAAATTTTTCTTTTCAGAATAAAGATGCCTTTACCCATATCCAGCAGGAAGCAGTTTTAAGAATAGGACACCCACATTCCCAAAGAGGTGGTGTGGGGCAGGTGGTTTTTTGGTCTTTTAATGGGTTTTGGAATGATTTCCATTGTTTAGGAGGGTTGGTTACAAGTTCTTAAGGGTTAGGAAAAGAGCTAAGCAAAGGAAATTAGATTTAAAGTTCCTGTTTAAAAAAAAAAAAGATATATAGAAATGATAAGATAGAGGGTAGATAGATACAATATAGATAAAAATATAGATTATTGAATCTACTTTTAAAAGACAATTACTAGTTTTAAATACTTTACATTGGATTGGATTTTTGTATATTGTATATAAACTATATATATTGAGATTGATATTGTTAGAAAATGCTATACATATATTTATAATCTTGTTCAAGATATTGTACTTATACCATTCATTTAACAATGTAGTGCAATTTGCTGATCCTTGAAATTTATTATAACTAACTATTAGGGTATAAAGAAACAAAAGTTAGTAGTTAGATATTATAATCAAACTTGTAGTCATATTAGGTATGTTTTCAAGATCGAGCAGATATTTTAGATAGATAGGTCATCTTGAAACCCTTCAGAGATCTACAGGCTATGGCATTTAAAATGTTTTAATAACCTACAATTTTTTTTCTTTTTTTATGACTTTGAGACATGTTGGTTCCTGGAAGTACCAATGTACTTCAGAGAAAATATGGACATTGAAGAAACTGCATATGGAGTTAACTTTCATTGCTGCAAAAATTAGACACTAGACAACAAAATGTCCTTGAATCGACTGCTGACAAACAGGACAAAATGGACAGACAGGACATAAAACAAAGGACTACCTATTCTTGCTTAAACAAGTGTGATTGTGGCTTTAACAAAAGGCATCTTCTGATTCCACGACAATAGGGCACCATCCCTGAAGTGGCCTTTACAATCTGGAAAAGGTACAGTGCCCCTTTCTTTGAAGGCAGCTGAACTGGCAGTGGGCCAATGGCTTCTCATGTGCAGTGGGACAGCAACTGAAACAGTTATACTTGAAAGAGTATCTAAGCTGATGGAGTCTGACCTCTCAATGGTAGACTGACATTTAATAAAAGAGGTGAAGCCACACGCACAGGCCAAGAAGAATAGACAGCTGAATTAAAAAAAAATCAACAATTTCCAGAATTTAAAATCCTGAATCATGACAACACTAGTGAAATTCACATGTTTCTGATACATGGACTACTCTCACCAAAAGTGAGGTCGAACTGTTGGCATTGTGTACATCATACTTCACAAATGAATCTGTCAGATACGCTAAGCCTATAGACTGAAGATGATGCTCCAACACTGCAGAGAAACCTCGGGTGACTGTCCAGACAGCTGGCTGTTTCTGTCAACTCACATTTTTTTTGGAAGTTGCTTGTTTGTTCTTTCTGTTTTATTAGGTAATATTATTTCCTTTTTGGGTCTCTGAGGGAATTGAAGATTAGATAGTTGTAGTTGAAGATTAGATAGTTATAGTTATAGTTGAAGATTAGATAGTTATAGTTATAGTTAGTTAAATATTAGATAGTTATAGTTATAGTTTTACTTATTAAGAATTTTAGAAAAGAAATTCACCAAAGAGGTGTAAGTGTATAAATTTGAAGGAATTATAAAATAGTTCTGTTAGTAATATAAGTTAGGATAGAAAGTGAATTAGGTACATTTTGGACTTACCAAAATAGGATAGATAATGGAATTATTTTCTCTGAGTTTGTCAAATGCAAACGGACTAGACATTGTTAAGGTATTTATTGCTTGTATGTGTTGTATATAGTTATTGTACTTATTGTTTATAGTTATTCTTATATTAATTATAACTTTTTTCTTTTTATTAGAATAGAAGGAGGAAATATGGTGATAGTTTATTTGTGCTGAAATATGATTTTATTTGTATGTTAATAGAGTTGCCTGGGGGTCAGAGCTAATAGTAAGCCATTTAGCAGAAGTCTGGCAGTGATAGCACATGCCTTTAATCTGATCACTTGGCAGGCAGAGTCTCTATGTTCAAGGACATAGCCATCTTGATGACACACACCTTTAATCCAAGTACGAATCATAGAGATCTGGAGGTCTGTATAGACAGGCAGTGAAGAAGAAGTCATGTGGTTGGGTTTAGAACCAATAAGAAGGCAGAACAGATAGTCAATAAAAAATACAGACACACAGGAAGTACGTCTCTTTTCTCAGGGGAAGGATGGCAGTGGCTGGTAAGCTAAAAGCTATTTGCTAGTGCTCTGACCTCTTGGGCTTTTAACTATTTATTTGACTGTGTGTTTCTTATTTAATAAGACTGTTTAGAATTATATCTACACAGTACCTTGCTTGGCCATCATCAGAGATGTTGTTGTATTAAGGCAACTGCACATAATTAAAAGGAGGTTTATTTTGTGGGGTTACTTACAAGTAAAGGGATAGGTTACAGGGTCTGGAAAAGGTGTAGCACAGTCCAGCGGTGTTCTCTGGAAAACTCTGCTCAATCTACCTCCAGTGTCCAGGATCCAGGAACCAAGAGAGCTGGCACATCTGGATCTGGGGTCTTAAAGGCTCCTGTCTCGGCCCCACCTTGTAGGTGGGACAGTCACCGAAGTCTCAATGGGGGTAGTACATCCATGTCAAAGCTGGAACAGCTACCCACTATAATACAGATAATGAGAGACCTTGGAACACTCAGCTGTAAATAGGATGACTCTATCAAATCATTCCTCTCAGAACTCAGGGAACTCTGTGGAAGAGGAGGAGGAAAAAGTAAGCAGATGGAAGATACCACAAGAACAGGTACCTGTAAATCAACATGACCAAAACTCACATGAACTCACAGAGACTAAGGCAGCATGCACAGGTCTGCACCAAGTCATTGTTGTATATATTAGGGCTTCCAGTTTAGTGTTTTTATGGGATTCCTAAGTGTGCAAATAAGTGAGTCTCTGTTTTTGTTTTTGTTTTTCTGCCTTTTGTTTGGCTCTTTTCCTTCTGTTTGTCTTGCTCATTTCTGATGTGTTAGTTTTTGTTTTATGTTATTATATTTTATTTTGTTATTTTCTTTTAGAAGCCTGTTCTCTAATGAGAGTGAGAAAGGGAGTAGATCTGGATGGGAGGGCAAGTGTGGAGAAAGGGTAGGAATGGATGGAGGGAAGGTGTAACAAGGATATATTATGAGAGAAAAAAATCATCTATTTTCAATAAAGATGATTGTAAGATCAAGGAGTTTGCTGTGAGATTGTGTCTCTAGTAATCTTAGAGACCTATGAGATCTCACCAGCATGGTTGCCCAAACATGAGCAGAATAAAGATGACACCAATAGACATGCCAAAGTGGATGGGGAAAAAACCCACAAGGCCTAAACCCTACACAAAGAACTACAGGCAACTAAGGAATGCTGAGAGCAGGAGAAAAAGTCTTCTCCAGGGAAGAGCACACCAGTTGGTTATCCAGTACCAAATGGTAATCTCTGAAAACACACATTGATAAGATAATAAGGTCAATTATTGAATCTTCTTTTAAAAAGACTACTTGTTTTAAATAGGATAAGTAATGAAATTCTTTTGTCTGAGTTTATCAGATGTTATTAGACTGGACGCTTTATATATATATATATATATATATATATATATATATATATATATATAATGGATTTTTTTGTCTGAATCTGTCAAAGGTTAATGGACTAGATATTTTTAGAAAAGAAACTTACTAAAGAGGTTTAAATGTATAAATTTGAAAGACATTATAAGATAGTTCTGTTAGTAATATAAGTTAGGATAGAAAGTGAATCAGGTACATTTTGGACTTACCAAATAGGATGGATAGATAATGGAATTATTTTCTCTGAGTTTGTCAAATGCAAATGGACTAGACATTGTTTAAGTATTTATTGCTTATATATGTTGTATATATTATTGTACTTATTGGATATAGTTTTTCTTGTATTGACCATAAGCTTTTTTAATTTTAGACAAAAAAGGAGAAATGTGGAGATATTGTGTTTCCCCAATATGGTGCACCCTAATAAACTTATCTGGGGATCAGAGAAAAGAACAGCCACAACATAGAGGTTAGACAATGGTAGCACACATGTCTTTAATCCTAGCATTCCAGAGGCAGAGATCCATCCGGATCTCTGTGAGTTCAAAGCCACACTGGAAATAGTCAGGCATGGTGACTCATGCCTTTAATCCCAGTAAGTGATGTAGAAAGCAGAAAAGTATATAAGGCATGAGGATCAGGAACTAGAGCTGGTTAAGCTTTGAGGCTTTTGAGCAGCAGTTCAGCTGAGACCCATTCACATGAGGATACAGAGGCTTCCAGTTTGAGGAAACAGGATCAGCTGAAGAATTGGCAAGGTGAGGTGGCTGTGGTTTATTCTGCCTCTCTCATCTTTCAGTGTTCACCCTAATACCTGGCTCTAGGTTTGTTTTTATTAATAAGAACTTTTAAGATTCGTGATACAATACATACAAATAGCATTATTCAGAGTGAGCAAGTTCTATTAGGAGTGTGTGTGTGTGTGTGTGTGTGTGTGTGTGTGTGTGTGTGTGTGTACTTATAATAACAATTAATGAAAAAAGAATCCATTAATAATTTAAAAGCCAGAAAGGAGGTTATATTGATGGATTTGTTGGGAAGAAATGTAAGGGGAAAATAGTGTAATTATATTATAACCTCAAAAATAAAAATAATAAGAATTTTAAAAAGGAAGGAAAGCTTTGACATTTTACTCACTTGGCCTTCTTTCTGGAGAGTTTTTCTACTCCATTGCTACCACTGCTGACTTCTTCACTGACATCAGAATCAGCTTTCTCATACTTCTGATGTGTACTGAAGACTACCAGCTCTTCTGGAATCCTTCAGGTCTTTGATGCTCTATTAGGGGTGCTGACACACCAGCTTGTGGACAAAATAGCTGTTGGCTTCTCTGGTGGGAGACAACCACTGTTGCTCATCTTCAGAGTGTTGTAAACCAACCTAATAAGTCCCTTTAAAATACATATTCATGAACACCCCTGCCTCATCTCCATAGCTCTGCCCACAACTTTGGCAAAGGCCCAGTGCTCTATTGGAGGCCACTCTGGTACCTAGAACTCCATGTAAGACCCTGCCCACAGACATCAAATGCTTTCTCATAGCTTGCCTAGCTTCCTCAACAGCACCCATTCCCTAGTCTCCATATCCTAGGCCACAATTCAGGAGAAGCCCATTGCCCTATCAGAGGCTACCTGGAACCCCAGAGGCCATGCTGCCCTCTGGAACCCCAGAGGCTACATGGGTATCTAGAACCCCAGAGACCCAAAAACTCCTGAGGCAACATTGGCACCCAAACCCCCAGAGATCATACAGGCCACCAAAATCTCAGCAGAGACACTCTACTGAACCAGAGTACTTGCCAGTCACCAGAACCAAAGGCCACTCAAGCCAGAAGACCAGAAAGAAAATATAAACAAAGGGTAAAAACAAAGATATACTCAGAAATTCAACAAAGATATACTCAGAAATTGGCACCTAAACCTATAATTACCCCAAATCCAGATGCCTAGAGCACAGTGTAAGAACACAGTCAACAACATCTAAGGCAATATGGTACCACCAGAGCCTAGCTATCCTATTACAGCAAGCCCTGGATATTCTAACATAGCTGAAACTCAAGAAAATTATCTTAAAACCAATTTGATGAAGATGATAGAGACCCTTAAAGAGGAAATGATTAAATCCATTAAAGAAATCCAGGACAACACAAACAACTGGAGGAGATGAATAAATCCCTCAAAGAAAGCCAAGAAAAAACAAACATGTGAAGGAAATGAAAACTGTTCAAGATCTGAAAATGGAAATAGAAGTAATAAAGAAACCTCAAACTGAGGGAATACTGGAGATGGAAAATCTAGGTAACTGAACAGGAAACTACAGACAAAAGTAACACCAATGGGATAAAGGGATGGAAGGGAGAATTTCAGGCATAGAAGATAAAATAGGAGAAATTGATACATTGGTTAAAGAAAATGTTAAATCCAAAAATTCCTGATACAAAACATCCAGAAAATCTGGGACCCTATGAAAAACTAATCTCAGGAATAACAGAAATAGAAGAAGTAGAAGACTACCATCTCAAAGGTCCAGAAAATATTTCCAACAAGATCATAGAAGAAAAGTTTTCTAACCTAAAGAAGGAGATGCCTATAAAGGTATAAGAATCATACAGAACACCAAATAGATAAGACAAGAAAAGAAAAGTCTCCTCACCACATAATTAACAAAACACCAAACATACAGAACAAAGAAAGAATATTAAAAGCTGAAAGAGAAAAAGAGCAAGTAACATATAAAGGCAGACCTATTAGAACTACATGCAACTTCTCAATGGAGACACAAATCCAGAAGGACCTGGAACTAACGTCTTCCAGTCTCAAAGAGACCACAAATGAGAACCCAAATTACTACACCCAGCAAAACTTTAAATGACTGTAGATGGAGAAAGCAAGATATTCCGTGATAAAGTCAAATTCAAATGATATATACCTATAAATCCAGTTGCATAGAAGGTACTAGAAGGAAAGCTCCATACCTAGGAGACTAACTACATCCATGAAAACACAGGAAATAAATAACTCACTCTAGCATAACCCAAAGAAGGAACACACGCACACACACACACACACACACACACACTACCACTACCAAGAACAACAACAAAATAACAGGAATTAACAATCATTTTTCATTAATATCTCTCAATATAAATGGACTTAATTCCCTAATAAAAGGGCACAGGCTAACAGAATGGATGCAAAAACAGGATCCTTCTCCTGCATATAAGCAATATACCCCAACATCAAAGATAGACATTACCTCAGAGTAAAGGGCTAGAAAAATATTTTCCAAGCAAATAGACCCAACAAGCAAGCTGGTGTAGCCATTCTAATTTCTAACAAAATATAATTCCAACCAAAATTAATCAGAAGAGATAGTGAAGGACACTTGGTACTCATGAAGGGAAAAATCAACCAAAGGGAGGTTTCAATTTTGAACATCTATATCCCAAATACAAGGGCACCATATTTGTAAAAGAAACATTACTAAAGCTTAAAGTACATATCAAACCCCAAATATTGGTAGTGGGAGGCTTCAATACCCCACTTTCACCAATTGACAGTTCATCCTCACAAAAACTAACACAGAGAAATAATGGAGCTAACAGATGTTACAACTCAAATGGACCTAACATAATATCTACAGAACATTTTACCCAAACACAAAAGTATATACTTTCTTCTCAGAACCTCACCGAACCTTCTCCAAAATTGACCACATACTTGTTCATAAAGCCATCTCAACACAAGAAAATTGAGACAACTCACATATCCAGTCAGACCACTATGAACTAAAGCTGGATTTCAACAACAGAAACAATGGAAAGCCTGCAAACTCATGGAAACTGAACAATTCTCTACTAAACAACTACAGGGACAAAGCAGAAATAAAAAAGAAATTGAAGACTTGCTACAATTCAATGAAAATAAATGAACAAAATACCAAAACTTATGGGACACAAGGAAAGCAGTCCTAAGAGGAAAGTTCATAGCACCAAATATCTTCATAAAGAAATTAGAGAGATCTCATAATAGCAACTTAACAGCACACCTGATGTTCTAAAACAAAAAGAAGCAAACACACCCAAGATGAGTATAAGACAGGGAATAATCAAACTGAGGGCTGAAATCAATAAAATAGAAACAAAGAGAACAATACAAGAATCAATGAAACAAGAAGTTTCTTTAAGAAAATGAACAAGATAGATAAACCCTTATCCAACCTAACTGAAAGATAGAGACAGAATATCCAAATTAACAAAACCAGAAGCAAAAAAGGACATAACAACAGACACCAAGCAAATCCAAAGAATCATTACATCATACTTCAAATACCTGCACTCCACAAAATTGAAAAATCTAAATAAATAAATAAATAAATTTCTTGATAGATACAACTTACCAAAGATAAACCAAGATCAGATGATAAATTTAAATAGATCACTAGCCTCTAAGAAAGTAGAAGCAGTCATTAATACTGTCCCATATACAAAAAACCCAGGGACAGATGGTTTTAGAGCAGAATTCTACCAGACTTTGAAAGAAGAGCTAATACCAATACTGTTTAAATTACTCCACAAAATAGAACTGAGAGAACATTGTCAAATTCATTTTATGAGGCCACAGTCACCCCAATACCCAAACCACACAAAGATTCAACAAAAAATGCATTATAGACCAATTTCTGTCATAAGTATTGATACAAAAATAATCAATAAAATATTTGCAAAGCAAATCCAAGAACACATCAAAAGGATTATCCACCATTGCTGTGAGATGTTCTCTATGCTATGAATATATGTTGCTATGTTTGATTGATAAATAAATGCTGATTGGCCAGTATCCAGGCAGGAAAAATAGTGTAGGTGGGACAAGAAGAGAGGAGAAGGCTGGGTGGAAGAAGGCTGAGTCAGGAGACACTGCCAGCCACCACGAGGAGAAACATGATGTAAGATACCAGTAAACCACAAGCCACATGGCAACTTATAGATGAATAGAAATGGAATAATTTAAGATATAAGAAGAGATAGCAAGAAGCCTGCCATGGCCATACAGTTTATAAGTAATATAAGTCTCTCTGTGTTTAATTGGGCCTGAGTGGCTACAGGAACCAGGTGGACACAGGAATACTCCAGTTACACACCATGATCAAGTAGGTTTCATCCCAGAGATGCAGGGGTGGTTCAAAACACAAAAAATCTGCCAATGTAATCCACCACAAACAAACTGAAAGAAAAAAAAAAAACACATGATCATATCATTAGATGCTGAAAAGAAACTTTGACAAAATCCCACAACTCTTCATGATAAGTCTTGGAGAGATCAGGGATACAAGGGACACACCTAAACATAATAAAGGCAATTTACAGCAAACCAACAGCCAACATCAAATTAAATGGAGTGAAACTCAAAGCGATTCCACTAAATCAGGAACAAGACAAGGCTGTCCACCCTCCCCATATATAATCAATATAGTATTTGAAGTTCTAGCTAGTAAAATAAGACAAATAAGGGAGATCAAGGGGATGTAAATTGGAAAGAAGTCAAAGTACTGCTTTTTTCAGTAGATATGATAGTATACAACAATTCTACCCCAACAATTCTACCAGGGATCTCTCACAGCTGATAAACACCTTCAGTGAAGTGGCTAGATACAAGATTAACTAAAAAAAAAATCAGTAGCCCTCCTATATATAAATGACAAATGGTCTGAAAAAGAAATCAGGAAAACAACACCCTTCACAGTGGCCACAAATAACATAAAATATCTTGGGGTAACTCTAACCAAGCAAGTGAAAGACCTCTATGACAAGAACTTTAAGTCTTTGAAGAAGGAAATTGAAAAAGATATCAGAATATTTCCCATGTGCATGGATTGGTAGGACTAACATAGTAAAAATGGCTATTTTACCAAAAACAATCTACAGATTCAACACAATTCCCATTAAAATCCCAATACAATTCTTTACAGACCTTGAAAGAACATACTCAGCTTCATATGGAAAAATAAAAAACCCAGGATAGCGAGAACAATCCTATACAATAAAAGAACTTCCAGAGACATCAACATCCCTGATTTCAAGCTGCACTACAGAGCTATAGTAATAAAAACTGCATGGTATTGGCATAAAAATAGACACACCGAACAATGGAATCAAATAAAAAACCCAGACATAAATCCACATACCTATAGACACCTGATTTTTGATTAAAGAAGCCAGAAATATACAATGGAAAAAAGAAAACGTCCTCAACAAATGGTGCTGATCTAACTGGATGTCTACACATAGAAGAATGCAAATAGATCCATATCTATCATCCTGCACTAAACTCAAGTCCAAGTGAATCAATGACCTCAATATAAAACCAGACACACTAAACCCGACAGAACAGAAAGTGGGAAATGCATTGGCACAGAAGACAACTTCCTGAACCAAACATTAATAGCTCAGGCACTAAGACTGACAATTAATAAATGGGACCTCATGAAATTGAGAAGCTTCTGTAAGGCAAAGAATACCATCAATAGGACAAAATGGCAGATTAAAGAATGTGAATGACCTTCATTAACCCCACATCTGACAGAGGGCTAATTTCCAAAATATATAAAGAACTCAAGAGACTTCAACAAACTAAATAATTTAATTTAAAAATCAGGTACAGTTCTAAACAGAGAATTCTCAGCAGAAAAATCTCTAATAGTTGAGAAGCACTTAAGAAAATGTCCAACATCCTTAACTATCAAGGAAATGCAAATCAAAATGACTCTGAAACTCCATTTTATACCTGTCAGAATGGCTATGATCAAAACACAAGCAATCCTGATGCCTCTACCTTCCAAATGCTGGAATTACAGGCATGAGCCACCATACTTGGCCATAAGTTCTAACTTTAAAAGGACTTGTTTCAGGCTGAAGATATAGCTCAGTGATATAGCATGCATATTGTCCTGGGTTTGATCCATTCTCACCCCTCCACACACACAAAAATATGCACACACAATTTTGATTTTAATGCTGCCTAACTGATTCAAAAACAAAGTGGGGAAAAACTTTAAAATTTAAGAAGAAAGAAACATATGAAACCTATGGACATACGTGACATTTAAAAAAATGTTTAGAGCCGGCCAAGAGCTTCCATCTGGCCCAGAGGTGAGTGACTCTGTTCATACCCAGGGAGGTCTGCCCCTAGGTCCCTTCCCTGGGCCCCAGCCATCCCCAGGGAAGACCCACCCAACTCGGGCCCCAGTTGCCGGCCAGCTGGCAAGGCTCCTGTGAGAAGGTTCCCCTTCTCCAAGACCCCCAGAGGACCCTGCAATCTACACACCCTGCCCCCCCATCCACCCAAGACCCCCACCACTTTCTGAGACTTGGAGACCAACCCCCCAGCTCCCATGAAGCCCAGAGAGCTCCTATCTGGCAAAGAAAGCTCCCACTCAGCCCATAGAGCTCCCATGTAGCCCAGAGAAAGAGAGAGCTCTCATTGGACAAAGAGTAAACTCAGGAGACAGGGAATCTGCCAGCCCTGATTAGACCAAGAGTGACTTTCTGAGACGTAGAATCTGCCACCTCTCATTGGACCAAGAAAGGCTTCCTGAAACGCAGAATCTGTCAGCTCTGACTGGACCAAGAGCCCTGATAAGACCAAGGACGAATCCATGAGTCACAGAATCAGCTAGCTTGGGTTGACCCAAGAGCAGCTCACTGAGACACAGAAGCTGCCTACTCCAATCAGACCAAGAGCTAAGATTAGGCCCAGAAGGACCCCCTGAGACACAGACACAACAAGCACAGAGTGGACCAACAGCAACATGGCACAGCCATATCTGAATGGAATGGCAGAAGTCATAAAGCCAGCACAGCTGCTTGACAAAGATCCAGCAAAGCTGAGCTGCATGATGGATGCCATGCCACCTTTGGAATTTATCTCCACCTGTTGCATACTTGGGGCACTTTTAATATTTGTACAATTTGGGGAGGTTGGATTGATGGAAAATTTCTTATGAATCATTTATGCCTTCTCCCAGGAATGCTGCTTCTAAGCTTATCCAGGAATCTCCTGAAAATACTGCCCTCCCCAACACACACACACACACACACACACACACACACACACACACACACACACACATACACTTTGAGGGAGATATCCTTATCTACTTGAAGGCCTTCCTTACGCCCTGGAGGTTGTGACACATAAAGAAGCCAGAGGTCTCTTCATGAGGCTATGAGACATTCTTGAAACATCTGTCCCTGTACTTACACTGGAACAAGATATTCAAAACAAAGTAAATTCAAAAAGGTCAACAAGATTCGGTGGGCTAGCGGAATTATCCACAGTTCAGATTACAAGCCTCTTCCCGTTTTATACTCAGACAATTACGAGGCATACAACTCTGTCCTACACAGAGACATATTGATGAACAAAGTATGGAGCGGAAAGATGATAAAAGTATGAGATGTTAGAACCTCCCTCTATTAGAACTTAGCTCTTGTAGAGCCACTATAGCGTCATATGACCAAGAAACAACAGAATGCCAGGATTAGACATATATAAGGATATAAATGTAAACATTGATTGTATTATGTCAGAATTTGAATAATAACTGCAGCAGCTTGGCCTGAGGATTTTTCCTGGGCACTCTGGGACATGGCAAAATGCCCAGGGTGGTTGAAGATTTTGTTTTGGTCTAGTGTCCTTGAAGAAACCAAAGCAACCAGCCTGAGCACAGGCTGTCATATGCCTCTAGATTCTCAAAAATTGTGTTATGAGGTTAATGAGTAAGAATGATAACTCTGTTTATTAATGATGTCAAAACTTGAGGGAAAATGATTGGGAATGATAATTCTGTCCTGTCATAGTTTATTAATGATGACTAAAAGATGAGCAAAAGGAAGTGAAACACATGTCCAAAACCAAAAATGATATAATCTATGTTTTGAAACATCATGAATGTATTCGTGCTAACTAAATTCTGTATAAATAAAGAAACACTCTGGCTGCTAGTCAGTCAGGGAGCAAGATTCTCCTGGCCACCATGGCCTGGCTCACTTCCTTCTCCCGCCGACTCCTTCCACTCTCTGCAGGACCCATCCACCGCTGGGGATGGTTCCCAGCAACTGGCGCCCAGAACATGGACTTACAGAGGTAATCTACTTGTGGTAAGGATTGGACTTTACCAAAAGGGTTTCAAGTGCCCGCTTGATAAGAAATAGATGAAGAACTAAAATGGGGTGAAAAGATAATAATAATAAATAAGTCATGTGCCATAAAGAGTTTTAAAAAATGACTCTTTATAGATATAAAACAGAACTTTATAAAAGGTATGGGTCATAATAAGTCTAAATAAAAAAGATTCATTATAGATATAATACAACTTGCTCAGACACAGGCACCTCTTACACCTATTAGACAAGGAGATGGGCAGATGTCAAGGCAGAAGTACATACAACAACATAAAGAGCAATACAACATCACCAGAACCTAGCCCTCCTCAGCAAGACCTGAACAACACAAGGTGGAAGAAGCAGAAGAAAGCAACCTTAAGAATAGCATCATGAAGATGCTAGAGGCTTTTCAAGAAAAAATGAGAAATGAAATTGAGAAAAAGATGAGCAAAAAAGTGGAGGAAATCAATAAAGAAAATGAGAAAAAGTCAAACAAAAAATGGGAAGAAATCTATAAAGAACTAGAGGAAAAGACAAATAAAAAGTGGAAGAAAGCAATAAATACCTTAAAGAAAACCATGAAAAAGCAATGAAAGAGATGAGGGAAACAGTTCAAGACCTGAAAAGGGAAATAAAAACAATGAAGAAAACACAAACAGAGGGAATGCTAGAAATAGAAAATCTGAGTAAATGAACAAGAAACACAGATTCAAGCATAACCAACAGAATACAAGAGATAGAACAGAGGATCTCTGGTATAGAGGATGCAATAGAGGAAATGGGTTTGTCAGCCAAAGAAAATACCAAAGCCAAAAAAGTCATAACACAAAATGTCCAAGAAATCTGGGACACCATAAAAAGACCAAACCTAAGAATAATAGGGATAGAGGAAGGAGAAAAATACCAACTCAAAGGCACAGAAAATATATTCAATAAGAACATAGAAGAAAACTTTCCCAACTTAAAGAAGGAAATGCCTATGAAGATATAAGAAGCCTATAGAACACCGAACAGACTAGACCTCCAAAAAGTCCCCTTTCCACATAATAATTAAACAACTAAAAATTCAGAATAAAGAAAGAATATTAAGAGCATCAAAGGAAAAAGGCCAAGTGACTTATAAAGGCAGACCCATTAGAATAACACCTGATTTCTCAATGGAGAATTTGAAAGTCAGAAGGACTTGGACAGATGTAATGCAGATGCCAAGAGACCATGGATGCCAGCCTAGACTAATATACCCAGCAAAACTTTCAATCATCATAGATGTAGTGAACAAGACATTCCAAGACAAAATCAGATTTAAACAATACTTATCAACAAACCCAGCCCTACAGAAAGCACTAGAAGGAAAATTCCAACCTGAGGAATTCAGATACACCCACAAAAACACAGGTAATAGATAACAGCACAGCAGCAAACCCCAAAGAAGAGAAGTACACACACACTACCACCAAAAGATAACAGGAATGAACAATCACTGGACATTAATATCCCTTAATACCAATGGACTTAATTCACCTATAAAAAAGACACAGGCTAACAGAATGGATAAGAAAGCAGGACTCATCTTTCTGTTGCATACAAGAAACACACTCAAATTCAAAGATAGACACTACCTAAGAATAAAGTCTGGAAAAAGTATTTCCAATCAAATGGTCTTAAAAAGAAAGCTGGTGTAGCCATCCTGATATCCAGCAAAATAGACTTCAAACTAAAATCAATCAAAAGAGATCAAGAAGGACATTACATACTCATCACAGGAACGATCCACCAAAATGAAGTTTCAATTCTGAACATTTATGCCCCAAATACAAGGGCCCCCACATATGTAAAAGAAACATTACTAAAGCTTAAATCACACATAAAACCCCACACCTTAATAGTGGGAGATCTCAACACCCACTCTCACCACTGGACAGATCTGCCAAATTGAAACTTAACAGAGAAATAAAGAACTTAACTGATGTTATGACTCAAATGGACTTAATTGATATCTACAGAACATTCCATCCTAACAAAAAAGAATATACCTTCTTCTCAGCACCCCATGGAACCTTCTCCAAAATTGACCACATACTTGACCACAAAGCAAATCTCAACAGATACAAAACAATCAGAATAACCTCCTGTGTTCTATCAGACCACCATGGTTTAAAGCTAGATTTCAACAACAACAAAAACTACAGAAAGCCTACAATCTCATGGAAACTGAATAATGCTCAACTGAATCACGAATGTGTCAAGGAGGAAATAAAGGAAGAAATTAAAGACTTCCTAGAGATAAATGAAAATGAAGATATCACATACCCAAACTTATGGAACACTATGAAAGCAGTGCAAAGAGGAAATTTTATAGCACTAAATGCCCACATAAATAAGTTGGAGAAATCTCACATTAGTGACTTAACAGCACACCTGAAAGCTCTAGAACAAGAAGAATTAAAGTCACCCAGGATGAACAGACACCAGGAAACAATCAAATTGAGAGCTGAAATCAACAAAACAGAAACAAAGAGAACAATACAAAGAATCAATGAAACAAAAAGTTGTTTCTTTGAGAAAATCAACAAGATAGACAAACCCTTATCCAAACTAACCAAAAGATACAGAGAGAGCATCCAAATTAGCAAAATCAGAAATGAAAAGGGGGACATAACAACTGATATTAAGGAAATCCAGAAAATCATCAGGTCATACTTCAAAAACCTCTACTCCACAAAACTGGAACATCTAAAAGAAATGGATAAATTTCTGGATAGGTACCACATACCTAAGTTAAATCAAGACCAGATAAACTATTTAAATAGTCCAATAACCCCTAAGGAAATAGAATCAGTCATTAAACGTCTCCCACCCTAAAAAACCCCAGGACCAGATGGTTTCAGTGCAGAATTCTACCAGATCTTCAAAGAAGAGTTAATACCAATACTCTTTAAATTGTTCCCCACGATAGAAATAGAAGGAACATTATGAAACTCCTACTATGAGGCTACAATTACCCTGATTCCCAAGCCAAACAAAGAAAGAGAATTACAGACCAATCTCCCTCATGAACATTGATGCAAAAATACTCAATAAAATACTGGCAAACAGACTCCAAGAACACATCAAAACAATTATCCACCATGATCAAGTAGGCTTCATCCAGGGATTCAAAGGTGGTTGCATACAAAAGTCTATCAATGTAGTATACCATATAAACAAACAGAAAGAAAAAAAACACATGATAATTTCACTAGATGCAGAAAAGGCATTTGACAAAATCCAACACCCCTTCATGATAAAGGTCTTTGAGAGATCAGGAATACAGTGAACATACCTAAACATAATAAAGGCAATTTACAGCAAGCCAACAGCCAACATCAAAGTAAATGGAGAGAAACTCAAAGCAATTCCACTAAAATCAGGAACAAGAAAAGGCTGTCCGCTCTCTCCATACGTATTCAATATAGTACTCGAAGTTTTAGCCAGAACAATAAGACAACATAAGTAGGTCAAGAGGATACAAATTGGAAAGGAAGAAGTCAAGCTTTCTCTATTTGTAGATGACATGATAGTATACATAAGTGACCCAAAAAAAATTTGACCAAGGAACTCATACAGCTTATAAACACCTTCAGCAATGTAGCAGGATACAAGATTAACTAAAAAAAAAAAATCAGTAGCCCTCCTATATACAATTGACAAACAGGCTGAGAAGGAAATTAGACATACATCACCCTTTACAATAGCCACAAATGATAGAAAATACCCTGGGGTAACTCTAAATAAGCAAGTGAAGGACCTGTATGACAAGAATTTTAAGTCCCTGAAAAAAGAAATTGAAGAAGATGTCAGAAAATGGAAAGATCTCCCATGCTCATGGATAGGCAGGATTAACATAGTAAAAATGGCAATCTTACCAAAAGCAATCTACAGATTCAATGCAATCCCCATCAAAATACCAACACAATTCCTCACAGACCTGGAAAGAACAATACTCAAATTCATATGGAAAAATAAAAAACTGAGGATAGCCAAAAGAATCCTGTACAATAAAACAACCTCTGGAGGCATCACAATCCCTAACTTCAAGCTCTACTATAGACCTACAGTGATAAAAACAGCTTGGTACTGGCATGAAAACTGACATGTGGACCAATGGAACTGAACTTAAGACCCTGACATTAATCCGCACACCTATGAACATATAATTTTTGACAAAGAAGCCAAAACTGTACAATGGAAAAAAGAAAGCATCTTCAACTAATGGTGCTGGCATAATTGGATGTCAACATGTAGAAGGCTGCAAAGAGATCCATATCTGTCACCGTGAACAAAACTTAAGTCCAAGTGGATCAAAGACCTCAATATAAATCCAGTTACTCTGAACTTGATAGAAGAGAAAGTAGGAAGTAGTCTTGAATGCATTGGCACCGGAGATCACTTCCTAAATATAACACCAATAGCATAGACAATGAGAGAAACAATTAATAAATGGTACCTCTTGAAACTGAGAAGCTTTTGTAGGGTCATGGTCAACAAGACAACATGACAGCCTACAGAATGGGAAAAGATCTTCACCAACCCCACATCTGACAGAGAACTGATATCCAGAATATATAAGGAACTCAAGAAATTAGACATCAAAATGCCCAACAGTCCAATTAAGAAATGTGCTATAGAGCTAAATAGAGAATTCTCAACAGAGGAAGCTCAAATGGCTGAAAGACATTTAAGGAATTGCTCAACATCCCTAATCATCAGGGAAATTCAAATCAAAATGACTCTGAGATACCACCTAATACCCATCAGAATGGCTAAGATCAAAAACACTGAAGACAGCTTATGCTGGAGAGGATGTGGAGTGAGGGGAACACTCCTACACTGTTGGTGGGAAGGCAAACTTGTACAGCCACATTGAAAATCAATATGGTGCTTTATTAGAAAATTGGGAATCAATCTCCCCCAAGACCCAGCTATACCAACTCTTGGGCATATACTCAAGGAATGCTCAATTATACCACAAAGGCACATGCTCAGCTATGTTCATGGCAGTATTGTTTGTAATAGCCAGAACCTGGTAACAACCTAGATGCCCTTCAACTGAAGAATGGACAAATAAAATGTGGTACCTATACTCAATGGAGTACTACTCAGCAGAGAAAAACAATGACATCATGAGGTTTGCAGGCAATTGGATGGATCTAGAAAAACTCCTGAATGAGGTAACCCAGACTCAGAAAGACAAACATGGTATGTACTCACTCATAGGTGGATACTAGATGTAAAGCAAAGGATGACCAGACTGCAACTCACAACTCCAGGAAGGCTACCTAGTAAAGAGGACCCTAAGAAAGACACAGGGATTGCCCAGTGACAGAGAAATGGATGAGATCTACATGAGCAAACTGGACGTAGGGGTGGGAATAATGAAGGGCAAGGGTTCGGGGAAAGAGAGCTTAGGGGAGCAGGAGATCCCAGCTGGATCAGGAACAGAGAGGGAGAACAAGGAAATAGATATCATGATAAATGAAGACCCCATGGGAATAGGAAGAAGCAAAGTGCTAGAGAGGTCCCCAGAAATCCACAAAGATACCTCCACAATAAACTACTGGCAATGGTTGAGAGAAAGCCCAAACTGACCTACTCTGGTGATCAGATGGCCAAACACCCTAAATGTTGTTATAGAACTCTCATCTAGTGACTGATGGAAGCAGATGCAGAGATCCACAGCCAGACCCCAGGTGGAGCTCCAGGAGTCCAATTGACGAGAGAGAGGAGGGATTATATGAGCAAGAGATATTGAGATCATGACTGGAAAAAGCACAGGGACAAATAGGAAAACTAGGGGAAACACATGAACTATGAACCAATAGTCAAGAAGTGCCATGGAACTGGATCAGGCACTCTGCATAAGTAAGACAGTTGATTAGCTTGAACTGTCTAGGAGGCCCCCAGGCAGTGGAACTGGGACCTGTCCTTGGTGTATGAGCTGGCTTTTTGTAGCCCAGGGCCTATGCTGAGACACTTTGCTCAGCCTTGGTGAAAGGAGGAGGGGACTGGACCTGCCTCAACTTAATCTACCAGGCTGAGCTGAATCTCCAGGGGAGTCCTTGCCTTGGAGAAGGTGGGAATGGGAGGTGGACTGGGGGGGGGGGGGGGGGGGGGGTAGGAGGAGGGAGGACAGGGGAATCCATGGCTGATATGCAAAATTAAATTAATTATAAAATTAAAAATACTAAACTGAAAAAATATTGATTCATTTTATCTTGTTTGCATGAGTGTTCTGCCTATATATGTGTGTGTGTGTGGGGGGGTGTACTGCATGTATGGCTGAGGCCTGTAGAGGTTAGAAGAAGGAGTCAGATCCAATGGAACTGGAGTTATGGACAGTTGTGAGCCTCCATGTTGGTTCTGGAAACTGATCCTGGGTCCTCTATAAGAGCAGCCAGTGCTCTTAATTGCCAAGAAATCTCTCCAAACCCCCTAATCACTAAATTAAAAAAATGAATCTACTTGAATAAAGATAGAAACAGAGTGTCCCTAGGTCTTTAAGTCTTATATAATTGGTAAGTCCTCCATCCCTACACTGGCAAGTACTATACAATCAAGTTACCACCCTTAACTCCAAAAAGAGTTTTTTTAATCTAAAATTAAGCAGCTTGATAACATAAGGGGATGAAACTTTAAAAAAGGATACAGAGTAGACTAAAGCCATCACAGTCACCGCCAGAAAAACAGAATGTCCCCGTTATTAGATTGATGCTAATCATTATCCAGGCACCAAATGGCAGCTTGGAGAATTACTGAGGGAAGACTTGCAGATTAGTTCTCCTATTTGATGCATGCTTGGACAAAGTAATACATGGAATTAAATTAAAACACTGTAAAGTAACTTGTTTTGTCTGCTACAAAGCTAATCTAGTACTGGTTTCAGTTCTTACAGCTGAGGGCAGGGTAGGACTGGTACGGGCTGGGGCCCTGCGTGCTGAGGATTCCAGGGCAGCTGGAACCCTACTCCTGACTGTAAAGCTACATCATGTCTCCGCAGTTCCCCAAAACAGCCTGGAAGAGGACACCAAGGCCGAGCAGAGTGAGGTGCAAGGAAGTTTCCTCAAATCACCCATAACATGGGGTGCAGAAGAGACATCCAGACTTAACTGCAGATTCAGGAAATGTTTAAGGGTGGCAGAGCATCAGCAACAAGGTGCTTAGTGTAGCTAGAGTTTTCCTGCCTGGCCCACAGTCAGGACAAATCTCTGTCACCTGCCAGTCCCACAGCCGCTCAGACCCAACCAAGTAAACACAGAGACTTATATTGCTTACAAACTGTATGGCTGTGGCAGGCTTCTTGCTAACTGTTCTTATAGCTTAAATTAATCCATTTCCATAAATCTATACCTTGCCACGTGGCTCGTGGCTTACCGACATCTTCACATGCTGCTTGTCCTGGTGGTGGCTGGCAGTGACTTCTTCTGCCTTCCTGTTCTCTCTATTCTCCTCTCTGTTAGTCCAGCCTATACTTCCTGCCTGGCCACTGGCCAATCAGTGTTTTATTTATTGACCAATCAGAGCAATTTGACGTACAGAATATCCCTCAGCATCTTAGTGTTCACTAATTCATTCCTTTAACCAGTGCTGTGCACTGCCACAGTGGCCAGACCAGGTAGGATGTGGGACATGGAAATAAAACAGCCAGAAGAGGGCATGTAGTCTTTCTCCTAAGAGTGGAAAGTACTGGAACTAGAGATACTCTGATATGTGCTCCACACTTCTTAACTTAGTACAGTGTAGGCAGAGCAGAAACCCCCTCAACCAATATTCATGTGACAAAAGAGGTTAAGAAGGGCTTTTTACCAACTTTGCTTGCCAAATCAACAAGTTTGGTTAACTGTTTGGAGTTAGGGAGGATACAGGATATTGTATACTTTACTCACTATAATCTCTAAGTTTTAATTATTTCATATTACCCCAAACTTTCTGAGAAATTACTGAAGCTAAAGTCAGTAACCGGACAATTATCTGTATGTGTCTTAGACACTGTTCTATTGAAGAGACACCATGACCAAGGCAACTCTTAAACAAGAACACATTTCATCCATATCATCACGGCAGGGAACATGGCAGCATGCAGGTAGGTGCTGGAGCAGTAGCTGAGAGCTACATCATGATCTGTAGGTAGACAGAAGGGTGGGGGAGAGACTGAGAGAGGGATACTGAGAGAGCATGCCTGGACCTAGTGTGGGTTGTTGAAACCTCAACACCTACACCCAAGGATACAATTCCTCCAATAAGGCCACACTTTCTAATCCTTTCAAACAGTTCCACTTCTTGATGACAAAGCATTCAAATATACAAATCTATGGGGACTATGCTTATTCAAACTACCACAGCTGGTTAAAGAGAAAAGACAGGATAATACAGTATAAACTACCTAGATTTTAATTACCAATGCCTCTGTTATTTTGTTTCAGAATAAGTTTATCCACTATTGCAATAATTTGTCTTACTATTATTTTGAACTAGGATAGTTCAAATATATTTAAAAATATGTTAACAATATTGATATATTACAAATAGAATCAACATAAATGTTGAAAATCTCTATATTGTAAATGATGATATATTTCAATGTAGGTTGCTTACTTGGTATGTACAAGGCCATTGGACCAGATTTCTATCAGTGCGAGAAAAATAATTTCAAAATACATAATAAATCTATGAGAGTAAAATGAAAAAGTTCATATAAAAAAGAAAAAGGTTTTGAGACAGGGTCTCACTATGGAGCCTTAATGGTTTGGAACTTGCTACACAGACCAGGCTGGCCTAGAATTCACAGAGATCCATCTACCTCTGCCTCCCAAGTGCTGCGATTAAAGGTGTACACCACCATGACCAGAAAAAAAGAAAAATTAAAATATTTGAACTGTAATTTCACAGAGTAGACATAATCACTAGCAATATGTGCTATAATTTTACATCATTTTATAGCTTGTATTTTTCTTGCATATGTAAAGCTATATTGTTTTGTATAATTTCATACCACATTTTGGTGATCATATTTCAGTTCATTGTATAATTGTGCCATGAATGCATGAACTGTCCATGAAGACATTTCTATAATTTCTCCACAAATAATACTACAGTGAACATATTTGTACATATCTTTTTGTTAATTTTTTTTATAATTTTTTTTAAATATTTATTTATTATGTATACAGCATGTATGACTACAGGCCAGAAGAGGGCACCAGATCTCATTACAGATGGTTGTGAGCCACCATGTGGTTGCTGGGAACTGAACTCAGGACCTCTGGAAGAGCAGTCAGTGCTCTTAACCTCTGAGCCATCTCTCCAGCCCATGAGCCATCTCTCCAGCCCCTTTGTACATATCTTTATTAGTTTTTATTTTCAGAGATAAAGTAGGTGGGTCAAAGGTAGTAACATTTTTGAGACTTGATATGTATAACCAATTCTCTTCCTTAAATGTGGCAGTTTATACTTCTGGGAACAATACAAATCTTATTTCTTAAAATCTTGGTCAATATTAATTCATCTCTTTCTCTTGCGTTTACCAGTTTTATGAATAAAGACTGCATTTTTAACTTAAAAAGTTAGAATTATGGTTCACTAGCATTTTAAGGCACAATCTATTCGTTTTTTAGCTGTTAATCAGATAAGTAGAAAAGAGAAAATTAATCACCCACACTGAGCAACATTAATTGCTAGATAGAAAGCAATTCTGTTTCTTTCCTCTCTCTCCGACCTTCTCCCCCACCCCCTTATTGTTTTCCTTTCTTATTCTTTGAGATGGGGTGTCACCTATCTTGATGCCTCAGCTTTCCAAGTGATGGCACTTCAGGTTTACTTTGAATTTCCTGTTCAATATGAAGTGAGAAACACCAAAGACTTAGCCAATCAAGGATGAGTGAAGGGACTTTCAGGTATGGTTGTCTGACACTGGCCTCCTAAGATAGGATGGTGAGAATAGATGACAGGTAAATTCTGGTGTGAGGAGACCGGGAAAAGGGGATGAAACTGAGCAGGACAGAATTGCAATAGGAAGCTAAAAGAGGAATGTAAACTGGTTTTCCTGCTTTCAGCACATTCATAGCCTTTGACACCAACTTCCCATCTATTTCATGGATTAAACGCTGGAATCTGTTAAGGTTCACTGAACTTTTGCTACAGTTTGCTTATTAGCTATTGCTTAAGCATCTTTAAAGTCCTGTTGTGATGGGCCTGTATGCAATGTGTGTAAGATGAGAATGGCTTTTCCTGTCTTCATGGAGCACAGGCAGGAGTGCTGGGGTAGCATTGAGTGGCTGCCCCTTCTGGCACAGTGCTGAGCACATGTCCTTGCTGGGAACTCAATGCTCTCCTGCCATTTTAGTAGTCAGCAGTGGAAAACATACACAGAGAATTTAGCCCTGGAGACAGAGTAGGGACTTGCACTAGTGTAAAGCCAGTCTCCTCCAGGAGGGGAGTACTTCTTCCCTCTGGGGAGGCCTCTTTCTGCCAACCCAAGTGACAAGCAACATCAAGATACAAGGATGATGGCTGTTTACAGAACTGTAGGCAGGAAACACCAAGGCCCTGGCTAAGAGTAAAAATAATTTCTCTTCTGTCCTAGGGTCCCTTTCATCACATCTATCCACCAAAAGCAGTTCTGGCACCAAGTGTATTGCCAAGTGTAGGGACCCATTACAGGCATCATTGTTTTCATTCTTGTGAGACTGGTTCTGTGGGGTTGGCAGACTGTGCCAGCTACCAATTATCCTGCCATGGAACCCATCAGAATCTGGTAAAACTGTCCTCTGAAACATTTACCATACATATTGCAAAGGTGCAAGTTTTCAATTCTTGTGGTCTTTCTAGATCAAAGAAGGGACTAAGCTATCAAACCCTCTTCAAAAGCAGCCTGTCTAATTGTACAATGACTCATCCTTGCTCCCAGGAGAGCTGAGATGGGAACACCCACCTGGCAAATAGCCATGCATTAAATCCTCTACCTGCTCTTCAGAAGGGGCTCATGACTGGTCTGGAATTTTGGAGGACCTCTCTAGCAGGTGGATAAGTGACTCCAACAGAAGGAAGAAATGGAGGTATGTAATATCTGATTGTTACCTGAGTGTTTACTAGGGTTTCCCCCACTTTTTTCAGCATTAGATAAATGGGTCACAGGAAACCCTGGCTGGCTTTGGCCTTTTGTCACCAAAACGTTCATCTATTTTTTTCTTTTTTTGTTTCTAAAGAATCAGAGAATTGATATGTCACTAGTTTTGACAAATACCAAAGATACTTAATGGTAGTCAAATTCAAATATCCATATTTTTCTAGAACTAAGTTGCTTATTCATGGTAAAAGAAAAAATAATTTCTAGGCTATTCCTCAAAAGTTAGAAGGGCTTACTTTTAAGAAATTTTAATATACAATATAATATTTTGATATTGTGAATTTGATATTTTAATATAACCTGTCATCACAGAATGACTTCCCCAGGGGCATCTTAGAAAAGTGGCTGAGCAGTCTAGAATGAAGATGGTATGATATGACCTGTTCATGAATAAACAAGCGTTCATGTGGCCAAGGTCTGAATGAAATTTATATTACTGTGGACTTATTAGATGACTCATGTAATAATTAGATTACATGAGTAATTTCATAGCTTATGAGTTCCAGAATAATTCACTTAATAGGCATAAAATTTCTTTTACTTTCCAATGTTCTTTAAACAACCTTCACTTTTATTTGCTCAGGTATCTCCATTATAAACTGTAACTTTACGACATACATTCTGTTAAAGAACAGTTGCTTCTTTCATAGGCTGGTACAGAGGAGCTTCCTAGGGGGCATACAGGGTGTAGTAGCATGGCTATGAGATGACTTCAGGGGCTGATATTATTTCATTAAAGGAATTTTTAAAAATAATATCTTCTTAGAGATATTATTAGAGATCATAAAATTTAAACTCTTATGTTTTTGTAGAAAGTTGATCCAAAAACATTAATAGCTTAATCAAAGTCAATTGTGGCCCAAGACTATAATATGTGTTAATGAGCCTAATTCCATGGTCTTCATCCTTCCAACCACCCACCCATCCATCCATCCATCCATCCATCCATCCATCCATCCATCCATCCATCCATCCACACGTACATACATCATCTATCTCTCTGCCAATCTCTCTTTCACTCTCTTGCTCCCTTTCATTTTAGAGTACAGTTTTCTGAACCATCTTGACTTCTGTAAGAATTAACATATGGAAGAAAGTATCAAATAATTTTAGTTAGACTATAAACCTTGAAATAAAGAAAGGATTTGAAATAATGTAAACCTGATTTATTAAAGAATTCAATCGAACTGTTCTGAATTTACTTAAGTTATTTACTATTTTAACATGTGTGTAGTAACTATGTAAGTCATAATTAATTTACTATCTTTTTTTGCACTCACCTTATTTCCCAAAGAGATGAAATTAAAGTGTGAAAACTAGCCTAAGGAACTCCTTGAGGGGAGACTGCACTGGCAGAAATGCTCATAAACATCTATATATTTAATAAACTAGTGGTACATTAACAAACCTCTGCTGGTCCAAATGCCTCTTTGGACCTAAGACAATTTTCTTAATATATTTCACTTTAGAAGTTCTAGATAAAGAGTTTGTTTCTCAATTCTACTTCCCAATGATATGATAATAGTAATAATGATAAAATATTAACAGCCAGTGTTCTAAAGTATGATTTTAATTAGACAATCCATTAATTTAGGAATAACACAACCTGTGCTTCTTCTAAAATTCTGACTCAAAGCCAAGACATTGACAAAGGTGAAAAGAGACTGATGGAGGAGGCTGGCTGGCTGGCAGGGTTCAGATTGCCGATAATGCAGAACATCTGTTTCCACATGTACAGAGGCAGGAGGGATGAGAGTTTTGATTAATTCAGGACATAGAACATGTCATCACTCCGCATTTCATTTACACATTATTACAATCGGTCTCACAAAAGCCCATGAGGCAAGATCCACTATTTGCCCAGATGTGTACTCAGTACAAGTGCTGACATCTGCATTATGAGGTCAGTGCTATCTCGTCCTATTTTAAGAAAATTATCAACCCTCGGAATGTCCTAGGAGCCTGGCTGCAACACTTAGGCACCAAGTCCCTCTCCTAGTTCATTCTTATAATCTCCTTCTCTGACCTCATCTCTTGGTACTTTCTCTTACTTTCATTTGATAATCCAACTTCCACCCCTTTAGACCCAGAATTTAATCTTCCTTATGTTTTATGAGTCTCCCTAGGGTTTTTCCTTTGGCTCACAGGACCCCATTTGTTTTGGGGGATCTGAGCAAATTAGCTCTCTGAAGCGCTTCAGGACAAGTTACGAATTCCATCAAGCCTTGTTGTTTCTGCCAGGAGTAGTTGATGAGATATGATTCTTTGTGGTAAAGTAAGAGGATCTAAACTCATATCAGCTCATGTACAACAGTAATCAATTCTTGAGGAAATAAGGCTATGAAAACATTGTGGCCAGGTATTTCCCCTTACCTCTGTTTACCATTGAATTGAACATTTGCAGATTCTGTGGCAGGTATAACCTGTTAAGTTCTAGGTTTGGATGAGACCTTAGGTTCCATTGAATGTCCCTGGGTGATTGACTATGTAGTGGCTGGTTAGGAAATAAACTGTTATCTACCTTAGAAATGGAGGCCAGGAGATTCAGGAACGATCTTGGAGGTAAGACCCAGGAGAAATCAACATTGACTGATGTGATAGTCACAATCTTGTAGGCTTAATTTTGGGGTCTATGTTAATGCATTGAAACCCCAAAACAAGAACCTAGGGCACTGGAACTATGTGGAGAACTATGCAGTCAGCTATGCAGCAGAAATCCATGA
Organism: Peromyscus leucopus; assembly: GCF_004664715.2. Classification (NCBI taxonomy): domain Eukaryota; kingdom Metazoa; phylum Chordata; class Mammalia; order Rodentia; family Cricetidae; genus Peromyscus; species Peromyscus leucopus. Next base: position 31,449,634 of record NC_051064.1, on the reverse strand, counting down.
TAGAGAGGAGGAAAAAGACAGCACTAGGGCCCATCTGATCGCTGATTTCCTAGGAAGTATAAGAAGAGAACCGTAGCTGATACTCTATGGAAGCATCCTTGAGGCTAAAGGAGTACCATAGGAAGAAATTGAGCATCTTCATCTTCTACCTTACAGCCTTCCTAAACTCTTGATGATACCTAACAAAGCAGAGCACAGCAATAGGAGGAGCTCGACTCCCAAATGAACTCATTGATCCAGGGAGCTAATGATTAAGCTTATCCCTCATCAAGATGCCTATGGTATGTGACGATGTGTGTCCTTGTTTATTCTAGTTGTAGCCACATATGTTATGCACAGTGCAGTGCAACCTAACTGGTAAAATTTTGTACTTAATTCATAATAATACAGCAGTCCTTAACTATAAAAATGAAAGATGGGGTGGCATGAGAAATAAAGAGCATAAGAAGGACAGAGTTGGAGGACCTGTAAGTACACTTGAGGGGAAAGCCCCTCAGAGCAGCTACTCAATAGAATGAGTGCAGAAGATCACATGCTGGGAGCTTGAAAACTGAGCACTAGACTAAAGTTACAAGAGATAACACTTCACTGAAGATTAGGGTAATCACAATTCTGGGTTACTAGTGATCTCTGGTCTTTTAAAAGAACCTTTCACAGTACTGGGGGTGTAACTCTACAGGAAAATGTTCACTGGGATGTGTGAAGCCCAACCCAAACCAATCCTGTTTATATATAGCATTCCTTAGTAATTTACTTTGTTAAACACTTATTTGCTGTAAAGAGTTGCATACTTTATAGTAAGAAAAAGTGGCCTTATCAACATATTTATTTTCACTTGAGTTCTAGCTTTATTTAGCTATAATTCCATACAATTGTGTTCACTCATTTTTCAAATACAGTTTTATGATTTAATTTGTTTGATTCTTTGACTGTTTCACAATACATATAATAAATTTTAGTCATTTTACACCCATCACTGGCTCTCATCCTTCCTCCCTCTCCACTGAAAGTCTCCTCCCAGCAAGTCTCTTTCCTATTTTCATGTCTTTTGGGTGTGGCCCACTGAGAAGTTGCTGCATCAGTGTGGCACAACTTACCAGTATCTACATTAGTGAAAAAAATAACACCCTCTCCCCAGTCAACCATAACTGGTAATAGTCCCTCAGGGAGGGGTGGAGCCTCATGAGTTCCTCTCTGATCTGTGATGGAAAGTTGATTGACCCAATCTTGTTCAGTGACCAGTGAGTTCAAAAGTGCAACTGATGACATGTCATGTCCAGAAGATATCTTTTTTTCAACAGACCTCCCCATCTTCCAGCTCTTACATTCTTTCTGCTTTCTCTTTCACAATGTTCCCTGAGAATTGGAGGTGGTGATATAAATGTCTCATTTAGGGCAAGAACTCTACCATCATTACTTATTTTTTACCCTTTAACCAGTTGTGAGTCTCTGCATTAAGAGCTTCCCCCTGGAGACCTGGCAGGCTCTGGAGGACAAGTACAGGGTGGGAAGAATTCACCCAAGGGTCTGCCCCTCTGGTGCTGGAGTGTTAAACACCATTATGTTCTCTCAGCTGAATCATCTCGACCAGTCCAGATATCTGGATAATTGACTTTTGTTTGAAACTGCATACTGCAGCCCAGAGGAGAAGACAGGAACCTGCACAGTGCCAGGAGCCAAAGATCCACATGCTGGTCTGGGGCCCTTTGCACTGGAAGAGAAAACATGGGCCCAACTGGTACCTGATGGACTCTATTATGGTAAGAAAATATATGGTGGGATATGAGAGAGAGAGAGAGAGAGAGAGAGAGAGAGAGAGAGAGAGAGAGAGAGAATGGTTCATGTCCCATGGAGAGAGGCAGATCTGAAGAGGTGAAGGCAGTGAGGAGCAGGCTGAGGTGGGTGGCCTGTTTGCCACCCAGGGTCATGGTGCTGTCCAGGCCTGAGCTAATGGCCATGTCTGAACCTGTGGCCCTGCTGCAGCCACCATCTATATTGAAGTCCTTGGCTCCTGTTATCACTGAAGGCCAAGAGGATAAGGCTGAACAGAGTTGGATTCATCTCTCACTGCCTTCAACACTAGGGAGAACTGACCCTGCCCCCCACCACCTGCAGCACTGGAGAGAGTGAGCAGGTCCTGCACCTCACCTGGGCAGCGTGACAGAACGAACTGTTGGCCAGACATGGGCAGGCATGAGAGTAGGAGGGCTTGTCCTGGCCCCCTAGTCTGCCATGTGTTGGTGTAGACAAAGGAAAGATGCCCTTCCCCATCTCCTCTCACCACTTGTGGCAGGCAGCAGAGCTGACATAGCTCCTTACCAACTGCAGCACTAGGGACAGGCCCTACACTTAGCTGGGCAATACAGTGAATTGGACGCTGTTGACAAGGATGCAGATGAGCTGGACCTGAAAATGTGAGTGTGAGAGATCTGACCCTGCCACTCATCTGCCATATGGGGGCATAAACAAGGGGGAAATGCCCCCTCCTCCAATCCTCACTGGCCCTGAAGTCATGAAAACTGGTGAGCTGGCCCAGCATCTCACTGGCTGTAGCATTTGGGAGAATAGGTCCTGCACCTCACCAGGGCAACATAGTAGAGCTGCCCCTGCTGGTGATAGTATGGGTGAGGCAACTCAAGGGCATAAGTATGGGAGAGCTAGCCCCATTTCTTATCTGTCTTGTGGCATGGGCAGAGGAGAGATGCTCCCTTGCTGCATACAGCACTCAGGAGAGCAGTCCCTGCACCTTACCTGGGCACCAGACTAATGCCAACCCTACTGGCAGGGCAAGGGTGAGCCTTCCCTGAAGTTGTGAGAGTGGGAGAACTGGCCCTGCACCACTTGCCTGGTGAGGGAGAAGGAAAAATGCCCTCCCCTGTAGCCCTTGCCACCTGCAGCTGATGAGAGAGCCGACCCTGCCCCTCACCAGAGGCAGCACTAGGGAGCGTGGGCCCTGCACCTCACCTGGGCAGCACAGCAGAGCTGACTCTGTTGATGGAGGTGTGGGAGAGCCTCCACTAGAAAGCAAGTGTGAGAGACCAGGCTCTACTCCTCATTTACCTTATCTGGCATGGGCAAGGGAGAGAAGCCTTGCCATGACCCCTGAGGCCCATGGCAGATGGAGAGCCACTCCTAGAGTGAGATAGCTGCCCCGCCTCTCATCAGCTGCAGAGGGGCCCCTACATGTTGTCTAAGCAGCACAGAGCTGGCCCTAGTGGTGTAGGTATGACTGAGCCCACCCTCAGGACATGAGAGCAGGGGAATTGTCTCTGCCCCTTGCTGCTTACCTCATAGGGTGAGCTAGCCCAGGGAGTACTACAGAGCACACCCTGGTGTTGAGGACAAGGGAGAGCTGAAAAGCTGACCAACCCAGCATAACCCAGACCCAGAATCAGGGCTATGAGTTGGCCCATGCCATGATTCACCCTGTCTGTGATCTGCTGGAGCATGTGAAGGGGCTGGATCTGGAGACTCAAAGTTACAGGATCTCCATGACACAGGGCAACAACAGGATATCCAAGAGAAGCCCTAGTGAGGGCCCAATATTGATAATGTAGCAAATACCAAAGACCTCAAACCAGACCAACAACTAAATGCAACAAACACTTGCAAGTAACGATATATGGACTAAAGGGCTGTGTGGCTCACTGTGTCACACTAGTTTCCGCAACAAGATTTTTCTTTTCCTTCTTTTTTCTTTTCTTTTCAATTTTGTCTTGTTTTATCTTGGGGGCAGGATTTTACAAGGGTAGAGGGCAGATGGGAAGGGACAGGGAGTGGGATCAAGATGAATGATGTGAAATCCACAAAGTATCAATAAAAATAAAAATTTGAAAAAGAAAAGTTTCCCCTGGAATAAGCTTTTCTGATGAAGGCCTAAAGCAGCACTGGTATGGATATAAATATGAGTATTTAGAAGGCAGTTAGACAGTAAGCTCACTTAGCAAAAGAAGAGTTACTTCTGGAGTGACAGCATGCATCCAAGGCCTCTTGACCAGGTTTACATTACCAGGCATGAGTTTCCTAGGACAGAACAGGCCTCAATCCTATCAGAAACCAGGTGATTATAGTCATTATTTTATCATTTATTAATTTATTTCCAACTACTTACAGCAGGTTTGTCAACTTATGTTGTAGCACGAATATCCTAATTGGCCTTATAATAAAAACCTGGAGCCAGATATTGGGGTAACAGAGAAAACAAGTTACAGCCACTTCTTACCTCACCAACTCCTAAGCTGAAAGGGGAAGATCCTGTCTCCACAAATCCTCAGACTGAATGCTGCTGAGTCCTCAGCCAAAAGGGCGCTGGACTCCTTTCTCCGCCTTATATTCCTTTATCCACCTAGCCATATCACTTCCTGTCTCAACCTTCCTAGGGCTAGGATCAAAGGTGTGTGCCATCACTGCTGGGGTCTGTTTCTCTTTTAGACTGTATTAATCTTGTGTAGTCCAGGGTGGCCTTGAACTCACGATAGATCAGTCTGCCTCTGTCTCCTGAGTACTAGGATTAAAGGTGTGTGCCACCACTGTCTGGTCTCTGTAGCTAACTCTGTGGCTGGCTCTGCCCTCTGATCTCCAGCCAAGCTTTATTTGTTAGAGTATATGCAAAATATCACCACATTATGTAATGAGAGAATATTTTTTTTTCCTCCAACAGCTTTCAGGAAAAATGAATTTGAAAGGTCATAAAACTTCCCCATATCCTAGTTTACATTCTGCTGCTGTGATAAAACACTGACTAAAATCAACTTGGGGAGGAAAGGTTTATTTCACTTATAGGTTGCAGTCCATCATGGAGGGAAGTCAGGGCAGAAACTCAAGGTAGGAACCTAGAAGCAGTAACTGAAGCAGACACCATGCTCCCAAGGCTCGATCAACCTGCTTTCTTTTATATCCGAAGATCACCTGTCCAGGGATGCCACTCTAATGGACTGGGCCCTCCTACATCAATCATTAATCAAGAAAATGTTGAATAAATATGCCCACAGGCCAATCAGATGGAGACAAATTCTCAATTGAGGGTCGCCTTTCCTAGGAAGGTCCAAGCTGTATGAACTTGACTGAAATTGGCCAGCACACCACAAAGAAGAGAGCTAAGAAGTTTCTGACATAATTTGTACTATGAATGTTCCCACTTGGGGGTGTCAGGGAGTTTTTGTTGACTTTTAGTTCTGTTGGTCAGACAATGGTCTGCTGTGGATATTGTTCTATATAAATAAAACACTGATGGCCAGTGACCAGGCAGAAAGTAGGTGGGACAAGGAGAGAGGAGAATTCTGGAAAGCTGAAGGCTGAGGGGAGAGACACTGCAGCCACCGCCAGGAGAAGCAGCATGTAAGGATGCCGGTAAGCCACCAGCCATGTGGCAAGGTATAGATTTATAGAAATGGGTTAATTTAAGATAAAAGAACAGTTAGCAGGAAGCCTGCCACGGCCATACAGTTTATAAGTGATATAAGCGTCTGAGTGATTATTTTATAAGTGAATTGTGGGACTGTGGGGCTTGGGGGAACCTGGAGAGAAGCCCTCCAGCAACAAATGGCGCCCAACGGCTCGAATTTCCACCTTAAACCTGAGAATATTTAATAACCAATTCTAAACAGAGCCAAAAACAGGTTCCTGCTTCTTGTCTCATACAGCAGCTAGACGCCGCAAAACGCAGGTTTGAACACTGGCGGGTTCCTGGTGTGTGTGTTTGACCGACAGTATGGCGGAAATGAGGCGTCTGCCAGCGGCACATTAAGCTGTGTGGTAGATTTAGTCTTTACTAGTATTAAAAAAAAAAAAAAAAAAAGAAAAGAAAAGAGGTTTCTGGGCTACACGCTGCTTTGATAAAAGCTTAGACCCACTATTTCTGAGACTTAATGACTCACAGAACTGGCAGAAAACGTACAGCCGCCATGTTGGGAAGCTGAAATGGGCGGAGCCAGCAGCCACAGCGTTTCAGTCTTAAAATACTAAAGTTTAAAGCAATAGATTCACAATATGTAGGCTTAAAAGAGACAAAAAAAGATAAATTAAGATAAATAAGCCACGTAAAGATGGCTACCACACAGAGAATCTGGATTATGTTGTCTTTGATATTTGTAACTGAAGAAAAACATTTGATTGCAAAATCTGTTGAGTTATGCCAAAATGTATATTTTAAAGGTACCTTGACTTCAAAATTTGGATTTAAGGATATGTTGCTTTGGAAAAGAGGTTCTGCTTTTGTTTCCACAGAAAGCCAGAGGCTGTGGATTTGTTCCAGATTAAGATACATCAGGTTTCACCAGCCAAGACCCCCTGAAAAGTCTCCGATGACACCATGGCCCAGATGATCCAACATCCAGAGCGGTTTCAAGGCAACTGGTTCATACAATACAGCCTCAAGGACTACCCCATAGGCCTAAAATTTTCTTTGTATCCCCATAAGATACAGCGCCCCCCTCCAGCAGGAAGTAGTAAGAGATGCTACGCCCAAATTCCCAAATATACTAAGCTGGCTTTAGAGGTGGAATTGGCTCACTCCCCCTCTAAACCCAGACATATTAAAAAAATAAATGGTTAAGAGATTCTTGCGTCCCAAATCAGAAGAGCCCTCTGGTGTGGGACAGAAAAAAACCAATATTTTTATTTAAAACAGGTTGATTATAAATGTGATCTCTTTCTAAAAAAGAAAAGGGGATATGATATAAATATATAGGAGGATATAGAGATGATAAGATAAAAGGGTAGATTAATGAATCTACTTTTAAAGAACAACTTGTTTAAAATGTTTTACATTGGTATAGATTTTGGTTTATTGATACAGGCTTGAAGTTAATTTTGTTATACTGTATATATGTATTTCTATTCTTGTTTGAGGTATTGTGTTTATGTAACTCATTTAAAATTGTAATGGGATAATTAAAAAATAGATTAATAATCAGTCATCTATGATAATCATATTTGTAGCCGTGTTAGTTAAGTCTTCTAGGTATACATAGATATATTTCAGATAGATAGGTAATCTTCAAACACTTCATAGACCTAGAGAATATGGAATTTAAATAACTTAAAATTCTGTTGATGTGAGACACAATTGCTCCTGGCTGCACCAATTGATCCCGAGAGAATGTTGGGCTTCTAAGACATTTCCATTTGGAAGTTTGTCTTTTTGGCACAAAATGGCCTACTGGGCAAAGAACTGCCCTTGCCTTGATGGCTGACAGTACAAATACAATGCTGTTCTTTCTGGACAAGTGGGACACAAGGAAAGCAACCACTGTACTCTGCCAAGACAGGGTAAGATGGTCTCTCAGAATTCCTGCTTCTGAAAATGGTCTGTCAGATATTCTAGGCCTGAAGCCAATTTGAATGCACCAACAATGCTGAGAAACATTAGGTGACTGTCCAGGCTGCCAGCTGTCTTGGTCTACTTTTGCAAGATTCCCGAAAGTTGCTTGCATCCATCTACCATTTCTCAGGTACCATTATGTTCCTTCTCAGGTCTTTGATGTGGTTGAAAACTAGATAGTTGTAATTTCCTCAGTTATGATAAAAGATAAGTTAGATATAAAACCTTAAACTCACAAATATAAGATAGATAGGACATCTTCTTTAATATTGTAACTATAATTCTTGCTCGGTAATTGTTTTGTTATATATAATTTTACCATGTTAAAGTAAAAACCTTCCTTTTAAAAAAAAAAAAAGAAAAAAGGGGAAGTGCTGTGGATATTGTTCTATATAAATAAAACACTGATGGCCAGTGACCAGGCAGAAAGTAGGTGGGACAAGGAGAGAGGAGAATTCTGGGAAGCTGAAGGCTGAGGGGAGAGACACTGCAGCCACCGCCAGGAGAAGCAGCATGTAAGGATGCCGGTAAGCCACCAGCCATGTGGCAAGGTATAGATTTATAGAAATGGGTTAATTTAAGATAAAAGAACAGTTAGCAGGAAGCCTGCCACGGCCATACAGTTTATAAGTGATATAAGCGTCTGAGTGATTATTTTATAAGTGGATTGTGGGACTGTGGGGCTTGGGGAACCTGGCGAGAAGCCCTCGAGCAACAATGGTCTCTGATGATGTCCACTTCTCCTTGTAGGATAGACTGAGTGCATTTTCCCAGGTGGTCCACAAAATGAGAATAATGTTCACAGTGAATAAGCTTCCCTTGTACATCTCTCGACTGTCATCTGTAAGACATTCTGGTGATTATTTTTAGACAGTCTTCCTCGCACTATATCTTATGATGTCCAGCTGATATATATCTTGTCTCTTTCTCCTTTTTCATGCTTCCATTGTGTGTTAGTTTCATCCTCTCCTCTTACTCAAAGGAGCAATGAATACTGCTACTGGAGCAATTTAAAAGCACATGTTTAGCTGTGCATATTAGCTGGCACATAAAACACAGGACATTCCCAGTAACATGCCCCATTTACACAGGGTCCTTTATTTCTTCTTTTAAAAAAGAGATTTATTATTTGTATGTAAGTATGTGTATGTGTGAGTCTGTGTGAATGTATGGTATGTGTGTTCAAGCGCTTTCAGAGATCAGAAGAGGGCCTTGGATCCTAGATCCCATGGAACTGGAGTGACAGGCAATTGTGACCCATCTGATGCATCGGGAATATAACTCTAGTCTTCTGAAACACCAGCACATGCTCTTAATCACTAAATCATCTCTCCAGCTCCCTTCCCTTTCTTTGATCCTGAGAAGATTCAACTAAAAAAAGTTAGATGATTTTAAAGCCTTTATGACTAAATAAATAAAACTTAATAACCAATGGCCAAACTTTAAACATACTTGACAAAATTTAATACTTAACCATTAAGTTTAAGGAATATTTCTACTTCATTCATTGGAGTTAAGCAATGCAAAAATGTTGGTCTGTCATAGCACAATGAGGATCACTAACTTTGGAAAAGAATTGTCAGTCAAGTTACTGAATTTTAAGAATTCTTAACAACAGTAGGATTTTATGACATGTAGAATGATATCTTTAAAAAATTCTTGTGTTTGTGTGTGTACATGCATGCAGGTGCCTTGGACACTCTAGAGCTGGAGTTATAGGCTGTTGTGAGATATCCCATGTGGATTCTGGGAAACAAGTTCTTGTTTTCTGAAAAAGCAGTAAGCAATCTCAGATATTGGGCCACCTCTAAAATGATTTTATCTCTTGAAATTATCCTAAGTTTTTTGTTTGTTTCCAAAATAAAGATTACAAGTCATTTTCCCCACTGATATCTCTAAAGAAACAACAAACTCTTCCCCATCCTTTTGACTGCCGTACTTGAGAAGTAGTAAAGACACAGACACAGTGTACTACATGACATGCAATCTGTCTTTTCAACAGTAAAAAGACCTACAAGATGGTTAATACAATATGGCACCTCCAAAAATCTGCATGTATCCTGAAAAGAAAGATGACAGCAGGCAGGAAAATCTAGCATGCATTTTCAACATTTTTTGAGGTGTAGTAATGTTATGACAAACTACATATTTGAAATGTCTAATCTGATAACCTTTCACATTAATGTAATATGTGAGCCCAACACCTCCATTAAAAGGACAAAGTCAATTCATTGCTTTCTGAATTTCCTTATGTCCCTTGTTGCCCCATATCTCTTGCCTCCTCCCCTAATCTCAGACAACCATTTATCTTCACCTGGTCCCCTTGCTCCTGGTAAATTTCCTTACAGATCTTTTTGCTCTGTAATATCTCCCACAACAAAAGGAGTTACCTCTCATTTGAGAGAAGACCCATGTTGTCTCTCCTCCCATCTCCCACATGCACAAGGCTCAGGATAAGTACCTCACCTTGCTAGCCTAGCCTATTGTTTTTCTGCGAGTGTTTGTAAGTGAGCATTCTCCCACTGCAACAGCCTGAATCAAACTATCCTTTCTGCTGCCCTGTGCATTTTGGATTTACTGTATGGTCTTGTTACATTACTTTTATCCCTGTGAGTTCCACCCAAGTAATGAAGCCTTCAAAGAGACTTATGTGTGCCTGTTTTCCCCATCTGAGGGCTGGATCTGGTGCCAGCTCCTTGTATTTAGGATCCTAGTGGTGCTTTTTATAAATGAACTGATGGTTTATAGAAATTTCACATCTGTTGAGAGAAAGGCAACAGAGAATCAGGTGTGTTAGTCCTTTCTGAATGCCCATGCTGGGCTGAAATCAATTATCTCTCCCTCATCTCTGGGAAGAGAAGAGCTTGCTGATGTGGGCCAGTGGGTTTGTGATCCTGTGTTTATGTCTGACCCATGCTGGATATTTTTGCTTGTACTTACTGCTTTACATCTTGCTTTTTACAATATTTTGTCACACAGATTGTTGAAAATACATTTGTAAACAGGTGCCCCTGCCTATTTAATGGCTGCATTGTATTTTTCTGGACAGTTTTAAATAATTATTTTAACAACACTGCAGCATTAGGCTATTTCTAGTTCTTATACCATTATAAATAATAGTGAGTGATTTTGTATATAGGCCATTTTCTTCTTTTTTAAATTTTAGGTTAGCAGACATAGTGGCCTCTTCATGCATACATGTCAGTATACCTTGTTCTAATCTGTTCCTCTCCTTCACTGTCCTCCTCCTGCAATTGGGATGGTGGCCTTTCTCCAGTTTAGTTTTGCCTTCTATTTTCTTCTTATGTGCATTCTGTTATTCTATTTCCCACCTCAGTTAAGATCTTACCCTCCTCTCATGATCTCCCTTCTAGTTTTGTGACTTAAAAATGCACCTATAAGCCGGGCGGTGGTGGCGCACGCCTTTAATCCCAGCACTCGGGAGGCAGAGCCAGGCGGATCTCTGTGAGTTCGAGGCCAGCCTGGACTACCAAGTGAGTCCCAGGAAAGGCGCAAAGCTACACAGAGAAACCCTGTCTCGAAAAACCAAAAGAATAAAAAAAAAAAGAGTAACAATTGTTTAGAAATGTTTTGTATTGCTATGGATTTTAGTTTATTGATACAAGTTTAAACTTAATTTTGTTATACTGTATGTGTATTTCTACTCTTGTTTGAGGTATTATGTTTATTTAATTCATTTAGATTGTAATGGATAATTAAAAATACAGATTAATAATTAGTCTTCTATTATAGTCAAACTTATATCATGTTAAATTTTCTAGGTATATATAGATATATTTCAGATAGATAGGTAATCTTCAAACACTTCAAAGACCTACAGAAAATGGCATTTAAAATATTTTAAAAAATTAGGCTTTCTGGACAGTGAGACATGTCTGCTCCTGGCAACACCGATTTACTTCAGAGAGGACGATGGGCATTGAAGACACTCTATATTGAGTTTATCTTCTTGGCAAAAATAGCCATTTGGGCAAGAAACTGTTCTTGCCTGGACTGCTTGAAAAAAATGTATTGACTGGACATGCAGGACCCATAGGAAGGTGACCACTGAACTTTGCTTGGCAAAATGGTCCTTCAGGTTCCTTCTTCACAGAGGAAATTGCCAGACATTCTACAGGACATAGAGAGAAGTGACTGAGAGACTCTAGGCCTGTGGACTGAAGACAGATGCCCCAACTTTACAGAGGAACTTTGGATGACTGTCCAGGTTGCCAGCTGTCTCTGTCTACTCTCGCAAGACTCCTAAAAGTTGCTTGCATCCTTCTCCCATTTCTCAGGTAATATTATTACCTTCTGAGGTCTTTGATGTAGTTGAGGACTAGATAGTTATAATTTCCTTACTTATGATAAAATATAAATTAGAGATGAAACCTTAAACTCACAAATATAAGATAGATAGGATGTCTTCTTTAATTTTGCCAAATACAAATAGACTAGATATTATAAATAGACTAGGTATTGTAACTGTAATTCTTGCTTGATAATTGTTTTTTTATATGTAATTCTACTATGTTAAAACCTTCCTTTTTGAAAAAAAGAAAAGGAGAAGTGCTGTGGAATGTTCTGTATGCTGTGAAAATGTGTTGCTATGATTGATTGATAAATAAAACGCTGATTGGCAAGTAGTCAGGCAGGAAGTATAGGATAGGCAGGATAAGCAGAGATCATAATTCTAGGAAGTAAAAATCTGAGTCAGGAGATGCTGCCAGCCTCCACCATGAGGAGCAGGATGTAAAGTACCGGTAAGTCACAAACCATGTGGCAAGGTATAGATTTATAGAAATGGGTTAATTTAAGATATAAGAACAGTTAGCAAGAGGCTGCCACGGCCATACAGTTTATAAGTAATATAAATCTCTGTGTGTTTACTTGATTGTGTCTGAGTGGCTGCGGGACTGGTGGGCAAGAGAGATTTGTCCTGACCGTGGACTAGGCAGGACCAGAAAAACTCTAGCAGCATATATTTTATATTTAGTTTCATATATGAGAGAAAACATGGTGTTTGCCTTTCACTCAACACAATGAATTCCAATTTCATACACTTTCTACACATGTCAGGATTTCATTTTTCTATGGTTGTATAAAATTCTGTGTATATATGCACTACATATTATGTATTCTTAGTCTTTGTTTCTTTAGTCAATTATTCTTATTCTTTTTATCTAGACTTTATCTTTCTTGTAAACAGTTTAACTGTAAACATGGATGTCCAAGTATCTCTATAGTGTTTTTACTTAGAGTTGTTCAGGTACATCCATGTGTGCTTTGGGACCATGTGGTAAATCTATTTTCAGCTTTTTGAAACTTACAGACTAACTTCCATAGTGGATGCACAAGTTTGCACTACTGTCAGCAATGAATGAGGTCTCTCTTTCTACTCCTTCTCACTAGAATTTGCTGTCATGTGTTTTCCTGATGACTGTCATTCTGAGTGCAGTGAGATAGAAACTCAAAGTAGTTAACTTGCATTTCCTGATGGCAAAGGGTGTTGAACATTCTTTAAAATTATTTATTGGTCATCTGTATTTCTTTTTTTGGGAAACTATCTATTAAATTCACAAACCCATTTATTAATTGGATGTTTAATTTTTAGATTTAATTTTCAGTTATTGCATATTCTGGGTTTTGATGCCTTGTTTGGTATGTAGTTGGAAGAACTGTATCTATTCTTTAGTGTGTGTCTTCACTCTGGTGATTGTTCCCTTGGTTATAGAGTATATTAATCAGGGTTTTCTATAGGGATAGAACTGATAGAATGAATGAATGTATACTCTAGGTATATATTCCAGGTATATATGAATATGATCCAGGTAGTCCATCAAGAGCTGTCTCCAGATAGAAAGGTCAAGGATGCAGTAGTTGTTCAGAATAAAAGCAGATGTCTCTGTAGTCTTAATCTGTCTCTGGTGGTCATGAGATTCCTAGAGGTACTGATCTTCAATGTATATTGGAATCTCAAGTAGATGCTTCCAATAAAGGCCAAGGAATGCCCCCAGCAGTAGAATAGGAGTACTTTCCAGCAAAAGTAAGGGCAAGCATGCACAAAGCAAAGCTTCCTTCATCCATGTCTTTTTATCTGGGCTGCCACCAGAATGAATAGCCTGAACTTAGGTTTTCCTGCTTCAAATATTCTGATTAAGAAAATTCCTCACAGATGTGCTCAGTAGCTTGTATTTTATTTAATTCCAGATGCAGTCAAGTTGATAATACAGATTAGCCATCAAATAGAGAAATTTGCTAATTTCATCCTTAACCTCATTTGCCAATTTTAGATATTATTTTAATATAAAATATTGTTTTTCATTAAAAATAATTGCACAGAGTTATTGTGGTAGTTTGAATATAATTGGCCCTCATAATCTTATAGAGAGTAGTACTATTAGAAAGTATAGCCTTTTGGGGGTAAGTGTGGTTTTATTAGAGAAAATGTGTCACTGTGGGGGTGGGCTTTGAGGTTCTCTATGCTCGAGACACTGCCCAGTGTCTCAGTCCATTTCCTGTTGTCTCCTGATGAAGATGTACCCAGCACTACGTCTGTCTGTGTTCCACCAAGCTCCCTGCCATGGTGATAATGGACCAAAGCCCTGAATTGTAAGCTGCCACGTCAATTAGATGTTTGCCTTTATAAGAGTTGCTGTGATCATGGTTTCTCTTCACAGCAATAGGAACCCTAACCAAGACAGCTATCAAAATGCTCATCAGATAAAAGTGCTTGAAGTCAAGCCTGACAAACTGAGTTTGATTCTTGGGATCCATAGGATTAAAGAGAGAGTTAGCTCATGCAAGTTATCCTCTGCTCCACACAAACATGCCATGATGCATGCATGTACATTTTGTGTGTTTGTGTGTGTGAACATGTATACATACACATACACAAATAAAATTTTAAGAATATGTGTGTCTTTATGGGGTGAAATGTGCTGTTTTGATAGTAGAAGATTCAGTCAAGTGAATCAACATGTCTATCACCTAAACAATATTTTTTTTATGTGTGTGATAAGAATGTTAAATTCACCAAGCAGTGGTGGCTCACACCTTTAATCTCAGCACTTGGGAGGCAGACGTAAGTGGATCTCCATGAGTTCAAGGCCAGACTGGTTTAGAGCTCTTCTGCTGGGAACACTGGTGTTTCCTGGCTGTCCCACAAACTGGGCTAAAATTGAATCTCCCAGTCCAGGTAAAATGTGCATCATTTGATTACATTTTCTCACCTCCATGCCAATCCCTTGCCCAACCTCTGGGAACTATGATTTTTAAAGTTGCAATAAACCCCATTCTTTCCTCCCCAATATGTAAGACTCTGCAGTATATACCTTGCTTTCCTGGCTGTCTCATTTATTCAGTGTTTAGCATATTCTCCTTCAGTCACATTCATATCATGTAAATGACAGAACTTTCTTCATTTTAAAGGTGGGTAATATTCTGTTGTTTACTTAGGATATTCTCTTTAATCTACCATTGAACACCTAACAACATATTTTCTATAGTGTGGTCAATGATTCAATGAACATGGGTATGAGACATCTCTTCAGCATTCATATTCTAGTTCCTCCCTTTATAAAATATTTTTATTGAAAATTTTGTTTCTCATGGAGTGAGCCTTAACTTAAATCAGACATTTGTTTACTACTCCCACAAGTTCTGTGCCACTATTGCCTTAGCATGCCTTGTAGCTAAGACAGACTGAAGGAGGTCAAAGTTTTTGAGTTGGTATCCACATTTCTGCTTCAGTAACCTGCAGAGTACCTTCCCACACCAAAGAGACTAGAATAGAGGGATAAAGATTCCATGCAAGCATCAGCTCTACTTCTCCATGTTCAATGAGTTGTATGGATGTTGTCCTTGGCAATGAGGCCCCACTGTCAATTTGTGGAGAGCAACTCTTTATCTTAGCGTCAGCCTGGGTTGTTTAACACTGCTTGGGTAACCAAGAACCAGAGACCAGATAGCCTAGAGAACTAGTATAAAATCACACGATTGGTCTTTAAAAAAGACAATAAAATGTTTCCTAATAGTGTTCTGCTGTACTCATAGATTAGTGCCTTATCAAGTCATCATCAGAGAGGTTTCCTACAGCAGCAGATGGGAACAGACATACAGACTCACAGACAGACATTATGTGAAGAGAGAGTCTAAATTGGAGGTATCTATTAAATCCCTCCCCTCAGAGCTCATGGAATCCTTTGGAAGAGGAAGCAGAAAAAAATGTAAGAGTCAGAGGGGATGGAGGACACAAGGAGAACATTGCCCTCTTGATCAACTCAGCAAGGTGCATATGAACTCAGAGGTGGAAGCAGCAAGCACAGGGCCTACATAGATCTGCACCAGGTCCTCTGTGTATATATTATAGCTATTAGCTGAGTATTTCTATGGGACTCTTGACTGTGAGAATGAATAGGTCTCTGACTCTTGTGCCTGCTCTTGGATTCTTTTCCTCCTGTTGGGTGTCTCATTCAACTTTGACATGAAAGTTTTTGCTTTATCTTATTATATTTTATTTTGTCATACTTGATTGTTATCTCTTAGAAGACTCTTCTTTTGTAATGAGAGATGCAAAGGGAGTGGATCTGGAGGGGTGGGAAGGTAAGGAAGAGCTGGGAGGAGTAGAGGGAGGGGAAACAATAATCAGGAGAAAATAATCCATTTTCAATTAAAAAAAGAAAGGAAGAAAAAGCAATAAAAGCATATTTTTTCATACAATATATTCTGATTATGGTTACCCCGCCTTCCTCTCCTACCAGATCCTCCTTACCTCTTCACTTATTCTACTCTACACCCTCTCTCTCTCTCTCTCTCTCTCTCTCTCTCTCTCTCTCTCTTTCTCTCTCTCTCTCCCTCTCTCTTTCTCTCTCTCTCAAACAAATAGGCAAATAAAGTGGACCAGTATAAAACGAAACAAATACAGAGAATAATAAAAACAAAAAAAGCACAAAACACATAGACACCCCCGGAAAAAAAAAATAAAAGCACAAAATCAGAAATTATAATACATAAGCGAAAGACTAGCAAGATTTTAAAAAATGCCCAGACAAAGCATTATGAAACAAACAATCTTCAAAAATACCATTGAGTTGGTTTTGTGTTGGTTATCTACAACTGGACATGGGGCCTGCCCTTAAGTGTGGTTTGTATACCCAGTGAGACTTCATTGGAGAAAACTAATATTTCCTTTGCAAGCAGTTGACACTTGTAGATAGCTTCTAGGTCAGAGATGGGGGCTCCTGTCTGCTTCCACTCTCAGCACTGGGACTTCTCTTGCTTGAACATGTGCATGCCTCCAGTCTCTGTGAGTTCATACATGTGTCAGTCTTATTGTGTCTGGAAGGAACTGTTTCTTTGATGTCTTCCATTCCCACTGGCTCCATTTCCTTCTTATGGACACTGTTGTGGTCTATAATATCCCCAATGGGCTCCTATGCCTGAGCACTCAGTCCCTAGAGGTAAGATCTAGTAGAAGAAGTAAGTCACCGGGGGGGGGGGGGGGGGATATTCACATAATAGTCTAGTCCTACTTCCAGTCTGAGCTCTCTGGTTTTTGGTTGGACACAAGTAGCAAACTGCCATACACTCCCATCATTAAGGAAAAAAACTGCATCCTCTGCTAAGGTGAATCTGATCTTCCAAAGATTCGAACCAAAATAACTCTCCCATCCCTTGTTCCTGTCAGGTACTTCAGCCACAGTGATGAGGAAAGTGACTGCCACAGACTGAATCAGTGACTCACAGTTGAATGTTGGATCTCATAGTAGTTCTACTTTTGGGTATTTGAAGAACTCTCATCCCATTTTTAAATGTGGCTGCACTAATTTGCACTCTCACCCACAACTGACAAAACCTCCCCTTCCTCCTCCATAATGCCATCATATAAGAGTTGCATATATGACAGCCATCCTAACAAGTTTGAGGTCAAGCTCATTGTGATTTTAATCTGTGATTCCTCTGGTGATTTAAAGGCTTTAAGGACTTGCATATGCATGTGGCTATTTATATCTGGGGAAAGAGCATCTAATAAATGACTCTGAGAAGTCTAGGCATCCACATTCAGAAGAAAGAATAATAAAATATATAAAAAAATTTAAATTTTCTAATGGACCTTGTAACTCACCATAGGAACATGGCTGCAACTCACTCAGTAATTATTAAAGGATTATTTTTGCTTCCCCCAGCTTCCATGTTGGAGCTACAGATTCTCATACCTCAGAGTGACTGTTTTGGAGACACAGTACTTAGAAAGGTAATTTGAGGTGTTGGTGGGTCATATTTACTGAGGCCCTGTCCTACTAAGAAGAGAGTAGGACAGACAGACAGACAGAAATGTACATGCACAAATGAACTCACAAGGAGAATATGCCATCCATTCCTGTAGAGGGTGCAGAAAAAACCTAACCTACAGCTGACAGGCAATGAGGAAATGAAACCACAGGTCTGGTAGCCCTGTCTATGGCACTCAGGACCAATAGCCTGACTTACACAGTGGGGTAGGCAGTCAGCATATGAAGCAGAGCAGCCTGGAGAGGGCCCTGCTTCCAGTGCCACCTCTGAGCAGCACAGCCTTTGTCTCGAGGCAAGGAGATTGAAGGGGACTTAATGTGTGGAAAGAGTTGCATGTGGAGTGCTCATGCCTACTCTGTAGGGAGGTATCTGCTGCAGTATGATGGAATGTCCTGCTTTCGTTTGATTTCTTTAAGCTAATAAAGGCAAATTTTATTTTGAGAAAAACCTTCAAACAGTGGAGAGGTGATTTAAGGACACTGTAAAGGCAGTGAGTCCTCTAAACAGAAGAGAAGGTATAGTATAAGTCAATTAGGGCTCTAACAAATTACACCAGAGAGCAAACTAGACTAATTGTCAGGTAGGACATCATGTAGCTTGACTGAAAAAGAACTATTGGACCAAAGGAGGTAAAATGAAAACAACTTCTGGAAGGTGTCAAAGCCAAGACATTGTTACAATTTATGATATACATGTGAACCCCCTCTCTTCTCTAATGAGCTCTCTCCACAGACCTACGTTGACATAAGGTTCTGCACACTGCATGTTCTGACTAAATCAGGTGGAGGAATCAATACAGAAATGGCCTCAAAATTATGAAAGGATGCTCACAAAAATGATACACACTATGGTAGGAAATGGGTTTTGAAATTGGGGGTACCGGGGGAATGTGCACAATTCAGTCAGAGAATCAGGCTGAAAAGCCACTGCAAAGTTGATTTACTCACTGTTCAGTGCCAGGTCCAAATGTAACTGCAGTGAAGAAATTAGCATTGGAAAATTGCATAGCAGTTTTGAAAACCTGAGTCTGGGCCAATTTGTTTTCCTAAATCTATGTAGCATTAGCCAACATTACGGAGGCTGTAATATTCTTCAGGCTCTGACTGGTGCCAAAATCTTTTCGCTAAAGAGTGAAAACTGTATTGATACAGTTGTCTGTGTTCTCCATCTCTAAGATGCCAGATACTTCACTGATGTTGGGTTTTTTATTTTTTATTTTACATTTTTTGCTTGTTTTATGAATCATAGTTTGACACAAATTTTACGTGGAAACCCTGTGGTCTATAGGCTTTTGTGGGTAAACTTCAGAGAACAGCAATTCTATCATTGGCTGCCTGTTAGTGTTCCTGACACAAGACTTAAGCCATCACAGAGGCATGCCCCTCTCTCTGGTGCTCCAGCATCCCCTGGCCTCCTTAAAGTGTTCTCAAGGACACAGGGCCAGAGGAAAGAACAACAGGAGGATAGGAGGCCACACCAGGAGGTAACAGCTCAGAAACAGCTCAGCTCTGGGGTCTCTGTAGGTCAGGAATGAGCAAGTTGGCCTGCCTCGGCAAGAGTAGCCTGAGGAGGGGACACAAACACAACACTTTTCCCTTGGAACATACAATAGCAGCCTGCCAAGGAGTGGAGTGAAACTGTAGACCCCCACAACAAGAGCAGAACATGACTCCAATTTTTTTTTTCTTCATCAGTTAAGTTTCCATTTTCCGGGAAAGTAGGCCATTTCCCTTCATCTGCAGTAAGTTTCTTTCCTACATTATACCACAGGAAAGGGGGTGGCTTAGGGACCCCAATTATAACCCCAGTCAAGGCGCGCTGTCTCTGTGCCCAGACCCCAAACCCAGAGACTCGGATGGCTGTTGCTTCAAGGCCAAGCACAGAGGTAAATGGTCCTATTGAAGTTGTTTCTGTACTTCTGGACAGAAGCAGAGACCCTATTCCAAACCAGAAGGGACACACACATTCTAGGACCAATAGAAGAGAAAAAGAGTCACCAGGCAGGGTTCGTGAACCCAAATTAAAACCCATACTGCTCAGAATCAAGGTCTCTCTCACTCCAGAAGCCTCAGTCTGTGAACGGGACTTGCCAGAAAACATTACTCTGCTTTGTCCTGAACTCGTCCTATAATTGTTTTTTGTTTGTTTGTTTTAATCCACGAGCAAAAGAACCCACCAGCTAGCTGTATCAGTGAGGCTGAAAAGCACCTTGGAAATGGGTGCACAGAATCCTTCAAAGCAATAAATGTTAGGTACCTCCAGATTTTGATCCCTTTGCTGTCATAGGGATCAGTCAGTTCTACCCAACTGAAGAGTTATTTTGATTTAGTGAGAGCTATTCCTGATCACTTAATGCAGGATCCTGATCACTCCATACGCACTTCTCAGCCCGAATTAGCTTCCAGACATCTGTAACTTCTGGCTTGTCAGTGACTCTGGCTCGTTTGCTCTCCACCACTGCCTCTCTGGACCTTCTCTTACCTTGAGCCCCAAACAGGACAATTTGGGGCTCCCTGACCTGTGACTCACGGATGTTCTCTGTTCGTAGGCCCTCAGTCTGGCTCAGCTTTTTAACAACACATTCTCTCTCAAGATGGCTCCAGCTGCTGCCCTGCCACAGCCATGTGCAAATTACCATAGCTGTTGTTGCTCAGTGTCTTCCCACAGGATTTTACTATTGTGGGAAATTTTGCCAAGAAGATAAAAGCTGAATATGGCTTTTGTTTACTTCTAGACTTAAAAAAGATATTAATGTGCATGACATCAGAGCAGTCAGCTTCCAACTTAGGGCATCAAGTTAATGGATTACCCACTAAAACTTCTTGTCAAACTCATCTCTGAATCTGTGACAGACAATCATAACTATTGATCATAATCTTGGTCCTGTCATGAGAGGCCTTTCTGAAACTAGTGCCCTGAAATGACAAGCCACATTTTTCTTCTTTGGTTTTTTTTTTTGTTGTTGTTGTTGTTGTTTTTTTGTCTTTTTTTTTGGTTTTTCGAGACAGGGTTTCTCTGTGTGACTTTGCGCCTTTCCTGGAACTCGCTTTGGAGACCAGGCTGGCCTCGAACTCACAGAGATTCACCTGCCTCTCTGCCCTCCGAGTGCTGGGATTAAAGGCATGTGCCACCACCGCCCGGCCATTTTTCTTCTTCTAGATGACACTGAGATTGTCATGGCTGTGCATTTACTAATTATAGCAGTAAAAGCTCCATTTTCTTATTAGGAGAAAAGACTGCTTTTGCAGAAAGGAAAAAGATTCTTCTCTATTGGTGGCCTTAGAGTCCAGCTCTGCAAGGCCACCTCCAGGGTTCAGGTCAGAAGCCACAGTATAGCAAAAGGAACTTAGGATATTTCTAATCGGAGGGGTACAGAAAAACTCACAAGCCTGCTGTCCCAGTCATGTCTCTTTATTGTTCTGCCTTGAGTTTCAAATGTTTCTAGTTTATAAACAAGTACAACAGCAATTCTTTGGGAATAGCAAGCTACAAGGTTTCCCCACCATCACCAGGGTCATAAAGCAGATAAGAGTCATATAAACTAATAACTTGTCAGCTGTTTTTTTTATGGCTGGTAGCAGGTATGGCTGTAAGAAGTTCCAACTAACTTTTGTTTCACAGTAAGACCCCTCAGTTTATTTGATTAAACAGAAATAAAATAAGCTGCATAGGAACAATTTTAAAGTCCAAAGAGATACCAAAGGTTGATGCATCACCCTTGCTTCTTCTCCAGCCTTCTCTGTGGAGCACAAAGATACATTCAGAGGTTTAGCTCACAGGAGGTTTGGGACACTTCTACACTGGCTCTTCACCTGCTCATTGTCCATCATGCCTGTGGCTGGCAATAATAACATTTAAGGTTTTAAAGGTAAAAATTGGGGAAAGGGACTTGCCCAAAAAAATTAAAAATAAAAACATACTCTTTTGCTTTGAGGATTGGGGAAAATTCCCCTGACCACCTACTGTCTTGATAACTGACTAACTCTTAAAGGGAAGAAGTGCCAAAGGGGAGAAACTAAACCAATGAAGACTCTAAGAAGGGAAAAGGGAGTTTGTCTACTATTCTACATTCTTAAGTGTGACTAAATATATAAGCTAAAAGTTTGTGACCCGTAAAATGCAAAAAAAGGCAAAACACAGCAAAAGCTGTTTCTCTCCCCTCATGCCAGGAAAGCAGCTTGGCCAAGGAGGCAGCATCATTGTAACCATGACAACCAATGTAAACCATGGGAAAGAGTGCAGCATTTGAGTCACACCAGAACATACACCAAATGTGAACTGGCAACAAGGAACGTTTTAGATCTAAAAAAAATACATCTTTTACCCTAAGTGGTTAGACAAAGAGAGGACTTATAACCATGACACCTCCCAGCCACTCTGGTCATCTGCGGCATTCATTCCCATGGTGACTGTGTGAGAAAATTAGCTCTCTTGAGGCTGGTCAATCAGTTAACAACCTCTATCTGTTAATCACAGAGATCTCATGGCTAAAACATCAACAGTTAGTCTCCTAAGCTAAAATCTTGCATCAATAAACAGAAGTGAGTGTTAATAGCCTTCTGAGGTCAAGGCAGGGATAGCTGAGTTGTGCTTCCTGTTATCTGCAGGGGGTACTTTCAGGGCACTCTGTTCTTATTATCTCAAAGGGGCTTTGAGTCAACAAATGCTCAATTCTGTTCTTGAGCCTGTCTGTGAAAGTCCCATTTGTGATCTTTTTGCATTAATACCTTGTCTGGCCAAATTGTCTTGCCATAAAGATAATTATGGAGAACAGACTTCTAATTTTTTTTATCGGACTGTGGAACAAGATTTGACTGTTATGACTTATTTTTCTCACCAGAATTATACAATGTGGGTAGAAGTCATCCTTCTATTAGTACACAGAAATAATTGTACCCCACAAATGAGGAATGCACTGCTCAGGTTGTGGGACAAGTCCCAAAGCTGTTACAGTGGGGAAGGTCATGGCTTCACACAAGAAATTTACAGTAAGAAGTAGCCATCTACTCAAAAGGCAGTGATCCTCCTTGCCCTGCATATGAGTTTGCCCTCCATCAGATATGTACATCTCTGGTGGGTTGACCTTCTAAATGTCAGCTCTAACCTACTGCATAATCTTTCAGACTCCATCACTTCTCTCCCTAACCCCTGCCCTCTTTATATAAGTCAGGATCTTACTATATAGTTCAGGCTAGCCTAAAACTCATGATCCTCCTGCCTCTGTCTCTGGAGGACTTGGAATACAGGTGTGAACTACTACACTTATTTTTTTCTCATTTTTAGTAGCTTTGAATTCAATATTTCACATAGTTACATCTAAAAACAATTCTAAGTGTTATAGTGATCCTTTAAGTCAAATTTGGTTATCTAGATGGGTAATTATAAGAGAAATGAGGAACGAAGTGTGTGTATGTGTGTGTGTGTGTGTGTGTGTGTGTGTGTGTGTGAGAGAGAGAGAGAGAGAGAGAGAGAGAGAGAGAGAGAGAGAGAGAGAGAGAGAGAGAGAGAGAGAGACTAGGAAACTAGTGATGCTCACCAGGTGTTCACTTGATTTGTGGATGTCACAATGTAATTACCACTTAGTTTTTGTTTCTGAAAAGAAACAATTATCATTACTCTCAGATATTTCCTGATTTGAATTTTTTCCCCATTAAAAAAAAGAAAGCAAACAAGGAAGCATATAATTTCTATGCTGTGGCAAGGGTAAAAAAAACAAGACATTTTCTATTTTCTCTTTCCCTTGTTCTTCTTTTCCTTCCTTTTCCCATCCCTTGCTCCTTCCTCCCTTTTCCCTTCCTTCTTTTCCCCTAACCTCTGTTTCTTTCTTTCTTTCTTCCTTCCTTCCTTCCTTTCTTTCTTTCTTTCTTTCTTTCTTTCTTTCTTTCTTTCTTTCTTTCTTTCTTTCTTTCTCTATTTTCTTCATTTGCCTTTTTGAGCAATTTTTTGCAGAAGGAATGTACCAGAATCCTGCTGACAGAATATAGAGTCTCATGAGTTTTTCTATAAGTCACATTAATGCTAGAAACCAATAAAAAATGAAAAATTAACTTTAAAATGATGTTGTATTCAACCCAATGTATATGAATTTTTTTTATTTCAACTTGTGCTGCGAGTTAAAACATAGTACTCTCCAGCTACTGTTGGGACCAGGAGGGCATTCTGAGGAGTGGGTTGAGGGGCGTCTGGGAGAGTGGGGAGGTCAGAGGAGGAGTACAGCCCCAGGTGGGATCCTGGTCCAGAGCACTGGCAACCCCTTAAAATATGACATACTTATTGTAGTTCATACAGAATGAATAGAATTGTTGTGAAACTTCAGTAATGTACACAAAGCATTGCTCATATTCTCAATATATCTAATGCATAATAAATGTTAACATACCTAGAGGTATTTTCAGTCTTCCTTCCTGGGCAAAAATTTCCTGGAGTAGTGAACCCATGCTAATGGGAATCATCTAGTGGCCACTGCTTGTCCATAAGGAGAGTCAACTGTGGACATAGACAAATGGCTAGGCAATATCGGGTCTCTGGTCCTCACTTCTTTCATGACACTGGTCCTCTAAAAGCATTATTAGGGGTATATACCTAAAGCACCATATACATTTTAGAATATCTAGCTCATAACTCCAAAGTTTTCATGTAAAACTGAAGAAGGTAGTTTTTTAGGAAAGAAAAATGACTACTTTATATATGACAATACATACTGAAGTGAAAATTCTTCTAAAGTCACAGATATTCAGTAGGGACAGGGGACTCCTTCCTGTTTACAGTCAGAATACTTCATACCTACTGAACATCAGTGGAAAGTGTACTGCACAATGCAGAATATTTTATAATCTAGTGAACATCAGTGGAAAGAGTACTGCAAATGCAGAATATTTTGTATCTAGTGATCATTAGTGGAAAGTGTACTGCACAATGCAGAATATTTTGTATCTAGTGATTATTAGTGGAAAGTGCACTGCACAATGCAGAATATTTCATAGCTGGTAAATGTCAATGGGAGGTACACTTTAATTGGTTAAGGGTTAATTCAAAACCATCACATACACACAAAGTATCAAATGACATAAAAAACTCCACAAAACAAAAATAAGTTATTTACATCTTTATGATTTTTTTCACAACTCATATTTTAAATCTTTTAGTCCCAGAATCAGATATGAAGAGAGAGCAATTTTGGGTGAAAAGTTTCCAAATAGTTACAAATACAGATGCAAATTTTAACTTTAATATTTTTTCACACAATGTATTTTGATCATATCTTCCCCTTCTCCTTCTCCTCCCAGATCCCCCCTACCTCCTACCCACACAACTTCAGGTTTTCCTTTCTTTCTTTCCCAAAATAAACAAAACATGAAAATCAAACAAAAACCTAATAAGACAAAAAATGCCAAAGCAAAATACAATGAAACAACAGCAACAGCAACAGTCCATTCTGTGCTGGCCACTGCTCCAGGGCGTGGGCCTGCCCTGGGCAGTGTCTCTGTAGTGGAGAAAAATGATTTTCCTTTTCTCTCCAAGTAGCAATTGCAAATAGTTTCTTGGTTGGGGATAGAACTTTTTGTCCACTTTCCCCTCTCTGTGCTGGGTTTTTGTCTAGTTTGAAGCTGTACATGTCTTATGCATGCTGTCACAGTCTCTATGAGTTCATATGTGTATCAGTCCCATTGAAGACAGTATAGTTTTATGATACACTTTTATAAGAAAAATGTTCAGAATAATGTGCTCTAACATAACAGCAAAGCTTCCAAGAACTTTCTCAAAAGTGCTGAGTAAATGATCATGTCTTACTTCATGAACCAAGGTAGGTTAGCAAAGAGAGGGGTCAGTTGGTGGCAGGAATGATGACTTACAGGGTATCATATTCAGTTCAGAGCTGAACTGAATACTGATGTTGGTACTTATCTTTGGGCATCAGCAGGCTCTTTATTCTCCCTAATCCCAATTTCTTAAAACATGGTAATAATTCCATTAATAATGTGACTTTGGAGTCCAGGACAGTGAATTCAGGAGCACACTTCATACCAGTTGGTAGGTATGATGGTCCATTTTGATTGTCCCTTCAATTGGGCTAATAAGCATGTAGATTAGTGTGTTTATAAGGGCATTTCTAGAGACAGGAAGATCATGAGGACTTTACCCTAACAAATGGATTAATCCCTCCATGGGTTGTAACTATAATGTCATTACTGAGAAGTGGTAAAAGGTAGGAGGCAGGGCCTAGGTAGAATAAGTATGTCACTAGGGTTTATCCATGTAGCTGTATCTCTTCCTGTATATCCTATATGTATCCCTTCCTATATTTCCCCTTTCTATCCTGGCCACCTTGCTAAGGTTTGCTTTGCTTTGCCACAGCTACTCACTGTGATAGGCCAACTCCTCTGAAATCAAAAGTATATATAACAGGTTTCAACACACTCCACCTGCTATAAGTATTAGGATTCTGCCCCCACTCCAGCTGCATGTCCTCACATGCACAGTTCAGGAGCTAAGCAAGGGGTCTTGCATCTTATGTCATCAGTGTGCACTGGTGATTATGTGTGCATGACATGATCATGCAATCAGCACATGCATGGTGTAGTTCTGTAAGCCCACCTGCACATGTTCACAGGAACCCTTAAGAAAACTGGACACAGACCCCCTCTCCTCTCTTCTCTCTCTCTCTTCCCCCCACTGTCTCTCTTTCTTTCTTGCTCTCTGTTCTCTTCTTTTGTCCCTCCCACCAATGAAGCTCTGATAGTGGGTTTTGTCATGGCTCATAACCTTTCTGTGAGGTAACCAGAGCCAGTAACCAGCACAGCTAATCATTCTTAATAAGTTTCTCCAATGATATAGTAAGCAAAATCAAGCTGAATTGGAAAAAATATAACAACAGTTATATTCAGAGCAAAGCAACTCCCAGGTGGCTTCACTGATCTCAGAGATCAAGACCAGAGAAGCTGTGCCCAGACTAAGGCAGTGAGGTTTTACAGATTGTAGGCAAGGGATGACATGTCACCAAAAGCTGGGTTTGTGTGCAAGTATGGTCAAAAGCTGAGTGCTTAGATGGGGACTTGAACAGCTGGCAGTGGCAGGGGAGGAATTTGCAATAGCCACCAAGAATGCAGAACTGGGCTTTTGCAGCACCTTTCCTTTGTTTGGAGACTCTCTGAACAGGCAGGGTTTGGGGGGAGAGAGGAAGAAGACCTTGCAGGGGCCAGTTAGAGGCTCCAACAGAACAACATATATCCTCAGAGAAGTTACCTCTGTATAAGGGTCACGTTGGTGAAAAGTAAACGATGTAAAGTGACAGTTTGGGCTCAGCTCAGGCAGAACTCCAACTAAACAGAAGGATTGCTATCAGGTAAACAGAAGTGCTGTGGATATCACTCTATATAAATAAAACACTGATGGCCAGTGACCAGGCAGGAAGTATAGGCGGGACAAAGAGAGAGGAGAATTGGGGAAACAGGAAGAAGGAGAAGAGACACTGCAGCCACCGCCAGGACAAGCAGCATGTAAAGACACCGGTAAGCCACCAGCCATGTGGCAAGGTATAGATTTATAGAAATGGGTTAATTTAAGGTAAAAGAACAGTTAGCAAGAAGCCTGCCACAGCCATACAGTTTATAAGTAATATAAGTGTCTGAGTGATTATTTTATACGTGGATTGTGGGACTGTGGGGCTTGGTGGAACCTGGAGAGAAGCTCTCCAGTAACACAAAAGCCTAAACTCAACCTTCCTTAAAAATCTTGTGAAGCTGGGTCCTGTTTGTCAAGAAAGCAATTACATCCCTTATGCACAGGCAAGAATCAAATACCTAGCCCAGTTCAGGTGGGAAGACAATACACACTCCATCGTAGGAGAGGGCCACCCTCTTAGAGCACCTGCTATACTCAGTTCCAGGAAGGACCTCAGGAATGTGCAATGACAACTCTAACAGATACAGGGTACTATATTCCTGCAGACATTCTATTGGCGGTTTATGGCCCTTGAAGATATCTAGATAATCCTGCTGAGCAGCCCAGATAATCCTGACTAGCAAGTTGTGGTTCTCCTCCAAAAAGTCTAACCCAATGGTTTCAAATGTGATTTCGTGCCCAAAGTCTAGACCAATAGTTTCAAAAAAATCACCTTTCCCCATATCCCTTCTACCCACCCCCAAGTGGCCAATGCGTGTAATTCCCAGCTTGCAGCTTTTCCCTTTAAAAGCTCTCAACCCCTGGGCCTGCTGCCACCACCACATTTCCCTCCATCTGCATGGAGGCCGATCTGGGTGGAGGCCCAGGTAGGAACCTGACAATAAAAGGATCCTTAAGTGCTTGCATCAGAAGCCAGCTCCTTGGTGGTCTCTGGGTGTTTCTTGAAAAGGGTATAGCACAGGTTTCCCATGCTACCCGCTAAGATCTTCCCTGCTGCTCTAACTCACAGGCTGTCCTAGCTCATGTACTCTTCCTCCTGCCATTGCCTATCCCCATAGAATTGCTGAAGTTCTCCCTGCTGCCTGTGGCACACTGCACTGCCCCAGCCTGGCAATTTGAATCCCCAAATAAACTGTCTTTCTACTCATGGAGTGGTCTAGTTCATGGTGTCATTGCACCCCCATTTATATCCTGCATAATGATGAAACGATACCTGGCAGAAGCCTAAAAGAATCCTGTTGGTCAAAGCAGTGATGGTCAGAAGTGTGCTTATATCCTTATTTCTGGAAGTGCAGGCCAGTGTCTACATTAAAAGTCATGCATTTAGTGGATTTGCTTAAAACACTGGGAAGAGGCTTGATTAGCTTTTCAAGTAAATGAAAGACTGAATCTGGGATGCACTTTTGCCCAGTTTCATAGCCTGGGGTAAGCTACTAACTTATCCAAGAACCAGCCATCTCATCATTTCATTGGATATAGTGATATCCAACTGAGAATTTTCTAAGTGTACAAAGCATCATTGACTGTGAATGACAGTGTGGACAGTTATTAGCAAGATCAATCTGCTTACTGTATGTCATCCTCTGGTGAACTAAAAGAAACAGAAGGCACTACTTGCAGACCACAATGAAGTGGGTGTAATGTGTGGAAAGACACATAGAAAACATTAGTAATGAAATCCTTATGTGCTAGAACAAGTTAATTTCTGAATTCATCCATCCCTTTCTTTTCATACAGGACTTTGGATCCAGTAGCAGCATGTCAGTCATAGTGTGAGACCAAAATGAGCCATCTTAGAAATAAGACCAAAATGCTTTCACCCTAAAACGAAGGCCTAAGATTTCTCCTTTTAGGAAGAGGCCATTAGTTACTGAACCCAGTCAGTCCAGATTCCAGAAACCAGGGAGTATAAAAGTACAGAGTCACAAGGTAATGACTGCCGGACTTTGGCATGTCCTTCCCTGGTTTCCAGGGTAACTGACCACAGAAATGTCCCCACCTGGGGGCAGCCAGTGAGAAATGGTGGCGGGCAACCACCCTCTTAGAAGTAAGATTAAGCCATGATTTCTAGAAAGCCCCTAGAAGCGAGCTAATCAGAATTGTACCCATACTAGTGCCCCTAAATGATGTAACCTTGTGTTTTTTTCCTTTAAAAACTGAGCTTGTAATCCTGCCCCCGACTTCCCTTCTGGACCAGAGGTGAGTATCCGGCCCAACCCGAACCCCATCCCTGGGCACCAGCCACTCCGGGAAGACCTGCCCAACTTGGCCCCAGGTTCTGGCCACCTGGCAGGTCCCCTTCTAGCCCCACCGGGAGGGATCCCCTTTTCCAAGCACCCCCCCGGTAGCCCCTGCAATCTCCATGCCCCGCTCCCACCCCCATCTGCCCAAGGCCCCAGCCACTTCCTGAGACTTAGAGACCGGCCCCCAGCTCCCATCCTGCCCCTGACTTTCCTTCTGGACCAGAGGTGAGTATCCGGGCCCAACCCAAACCCCATCCCTGGGCACCAGCCACTCTGGGAAGACCTGCCCAACTTGGCCCCAGGTTCTGGCCACTGGGCAGGTCCCCTTCTAGCCCCAATGGGAGGAATCCCCTTCTCCAAGCCCCCCAGCAGCCCCTGTAATCTCCATGCCCTGCCCCCACGCCCATCTGCCCGAGACCCCAGCCACCTCCTGAGACTTAGAGACCGGCCCCCAGCTCCCATTCTGCTCCCGACCTCCCTTCTGGACCAGAGACTTCCGGTCCAGATAAGAGCTTCCATCCTGCCTCGGAGTTCCCATTTGGACAAGAGAACTCCCATCTGGACAAGAGAGAGAGACTTCCTGATTCGGTCAGCTCTTTCTGAACCAAGTACACTGATAAGACCAAGAAGGAACCACAAGGAGATGGGCAGACATCAAGGCAGAAGTACATACAACAAAATAAAGACCAATACAGCATCACCAGAACCTAGCCCGCCTCCAAAATCTAGACCTGAACATCAAAAATTGGAAGAAGCAGAAGAAAGTAGCCTTATGAGTAACATCATGAAGAAGTTAGAGGCTTGTGTAGAGGAAAAGACAAGAAAATTGGAAGAACACTGTAAACAACTAGAGGAAAGGGCAAACAAATTAGAAGAAAACAATAAAGTCCTGCAAGAAAACATTAAAGTCCTGGAAGAAAACAATAAAGTTCTGGAAGAAAACAATAAAGTACAGGAAGAAAACAATAAAGTACTGAAAGGAAATCATGAAAAAGCAATGAAACAAATAAAGGAAACAGTCCAAGAACTCAAAAGGGAAATTGAAAAAATAAAGAAGACACAAACAGAGGGAATGCTGGAAATAGAAAACCTGAGTAAAAGATCGGGAACTTCAGATGCAAGTATAACCAACAGAATGCAAGAGATGGAAGAGAGGATCTCTGGCATTGAAGATACAGTAGAAGAAATAGTTTCATCAGTGGAAGGAAACACTAAAGCCAACAAAGTCATGAACCAAAATGTCCAAGAAATTTGGGACACCATGAAAAGACCAAACCTACGAATTATGGGGATAGAAGAAGGTGAAGAATACCAACTCAAAGGCACAGAAAATATATTCAACAAAATTATAGAAGAAAACTTTCCCAACATAAAGAAGGAAATGCCTATGAAGATACAAGAAGCCTATAGAACACCAAACAGACTAGACCCCCCAAAAAAGTCCCCTCGACACATAATAATTAAACAACTAAATGTACAGAATAAAGAAAGAATATTAAGAGCAGCAAAGGAAAAAGACCAAGTGACCTATAAAGGTAAACCCATCAGAATAACACCCGATTTCTCAATGGAGACTTTGAAAGCCAGAAGGACCTGGACAGATGTAATGCAGACACTAAGAGACCATGGATGTGAGCCCAGACTAATATGCCCAGCAAAACTTTCAATCATCATAGACGGAAGGAACAAGACATTCGAAGACAAGCCAGATGTAAACAATACCTATCCACAAACCCAGCCCTACAGAAAGCACTAGAAGGAAAATTCCAACCAAAGGAAGTCAGATACACACTCGAAAACACAGGCAATAGATAAAGCCACAACAGTAAACCCCAAAGAAGAGAAGTACACACACACTACCACCAAAAATAACAGGGATGAACAATCACTGGTCGCTAATATCCCTTAATATCAACGGACTTAATTCACCTATAAAAAGACATAGGCTTACAGAATGGATACGAAAGCAGGACCCATCTTTCTGCTGCATACAAGAAACACATCTCAAATTCAGAGACAGACACTACCTAAGAATAAAAGGCTGGAAAAGACTTTCCAATCAAATGGTCTTAAGAAACAAGCAGGTGTAGCTATCCTGATATCCAACAAAATAGACTTCAAACTAAAATCAATCAAAAGAGATCAAGAAGGGCATTACATCCTCATCACAGGAATGATCCACCAAGATGAAGTTTCAATTCTGAACATTTATGCCCCAAGCACAGGGGCACCCACATATGTAAAAGAAACATTACTAAAGCTTAAACCACATATAAAACCCCACACCTTAATCGTGGGAGATCTCAACACCCCACTTTCACCACTGGACAGATCTCCCAAATCGAAACTTAACAGAGAAATAAAGGACTTAACTGATGTCATGACCCAAATGGACCTAATAGATATCTACAGAACATTCTATCCTAACAAGAAAGAATATACCTTCTTCTCAGCACCCCATGGAACTTTCTCTAAAATCGACCACATACTTGGCCACAAAGCAAATCTCAACAGATACAAAACAACTGGAATAACCTCCTGTGTTCTATCAGACCACCATGGTTTAAAGTTAGATTTCAACAACAACAACAAAAACTACAGAAAACCTACAATCTCATGGAAACTGAATAATGCTCAACTGAATCACCAATGGGTTAAGGAAGAAATAAAGAAAGAAATTAAAGACTCCCTAGAGATCAATGAAAAATGAAGACACCACAAACCCAAACTTATGGGACACTATGAAAGCAGTGCTAAGAGGGAAATTCATAGCACTAAATGCCCACATAAAGAAGTTGGAGAAATTCCACACTAGTGACTTAACAGCACACCTGAAAGCTCTAGAACAAGAAGAAGCAAAGTCTCCCAGGAAGAATAGACGCCAGGAAATTATCAAAGTGAGGGGTGAAATTAATAAATTAGAAACTAAGAGAATAATACAAAAAATTAATGAAACAAAGAGTTGGTTCTTTGAGAAAATCAACAAGATAGACAAGCCCTTATCCAAACTAACCAAAAGACAGAGAGAGAGAATACAAATCAACAAAATCAGAAATGAAAAGGGGGACATAACAACAGACATTGAGTAAACCCAGAGGATTATAAGGTCATATTTCAAAAACTTCTACTCCACAAAACTGGAAAACCTAAAAGAAATGGCATTTTTCTGGATAGGTACCACATACTTAAGTTAAATCAAGACCAGATAAACTATTTAAATAGTCCAATATCCCCTAAGGAAATAGAAACAGTCATTAAAAGTCTCCCAACCAAAAAAGGCCCAGGACCAGATGGTTTCAGCGCAGAATTCTACCAGATCTTCAAAGAAGAGTTAATACCAATACTCTCTAAATTGTTCCACATAATAGAAACAGAAGGAACATTACCAAACTCCTTCTATGAGGCTACAATTACCCTGATTCCTAAACCAAACAAGGATGCAACAAAGAAAGAGAACTACAGACCGATCTCCTTCATGAACATTGATGCAAAAATACTCAATAAAATACTGGCAAACAGACTCCAAGAACACATCAGAACAATTATCCACCATGATCAAGTAGGCTTCATCCCAGGGATGCGAGGGTGGTTCAACATACGAAAGTCCATCAATGTAATACACCATATAAACAAACTCAAAGAAAAAAACCACATGATCATCTCACTAGATACAGGAAAGGCATTTGACAAAATCCAACACCCCTTCATGATAAAAGTCTTGGAGCAATCAGGAATACAGGGAACATACCTAAACATAATAAAGGCAATTTACAGCAAGCCAACAGCCAACATCAAATTAAATGGAGAGAAACTCAAAGCAATTCCACTAAAATCAGGAACGAGGCAAGGCTGTCCACTCTCCCCATACTTATTCAATATAGTACTTGAAGTTCTAGCCAGAGCAATAAGACAACATAAGGAGATTAAGGGGATACAAATTGGAAAGGAAGATGTCAAGTTTTCCCTATTTGCAGATGACATGATAATATACTTGAGTGACCCCAAAGATTCCACCCAGGAACTGATAAAGTTTATAAACACCTTCAGCAACATAGCAGGATACAAGATCACCTGAAAAAAAATCATTAGCCCTCCTAGATACAATGGACAAAGAAGCTGAGAAGGCAATTAGAGATACATCACCCTTTACAATAGCCACAAATGACATAAAATACCTTGGGGTAACACTAACCAAGCAAGTGAAGGACCTACATGACAAGAACTTTAAGTCTCTGAAAAAAAGAAATTGAAGAAGATGTCAGAAAATGGAAAGATCTCCCATGCTCATGTATAGGCAGGGTTAACATAGTAAAAATGGCAATCTTACCAAAAGCAATCTACAGATTCAATGCAATCCCCATCAAAATACCAACACAATTCTTCACAGACCTGGAAAGAATAATACTCAACTTCATATGGAAAAACAAAAAACCCAGGATAGCCAAAAGAGTCCTGTACAATAAAATAACCTCTGGAGGCATCACAATCCCTGACTTCAAGCTCTACTATAGAGCTACAGTAATAAAAACAGCTTGGTATTGGCATAAAATCCGACATGTGGACCAATGGAATCGAATTGAAGACCCTGACATTAACCCACACACCTATGAACATATAATTTTTGACAAAGAAGCCAAAAGTGTACAATGGAAAAAAGAAAGAATCTTCAACAAATGGTGCTGGCATAACTGGATATCAACGTGTAGAAGGCTGTCACCGTGCACAAAACTTAAGTCCAAGTGGATCAAGGACCTCAATATAAATCCAGCTACTCTGAACCTGCTAGAAGAGAAAGTAGGAAGTAGTCTTGAATGCATTGGCATAGGAGATCACTTCCTAAATATAACACCAGTAGCACAGACACTGAGACAAACAATCAATCAATAGGACCTCTTGAAACTGAGAAGCTTTTGTAGAGCAAAGGATACGGTCAACAAGGCAAATCGACAGCCTACAGAATGGGAAAAGATCTTCACCAACCCCACATGTGACAGAGGACTGATATCCAGAATATATAAGGAACTCAAGAAATTAGACATCAAAACGACCAACAGTCCAATTGAGAAATGGGCTTTAGAACTAAACAGAGAATTCTCAACAGAGGAAATTCAAATGGCTGAAAGACATTTAAGGAATTGCTCAACATCCCTAATCATCAGGGAAATTCAAATCAAAACAACTCTGAGATTCCACCTTATGCCTGTCAAAATGGCTAAGATCAAAAACACTGAAGACACTTTATGCTGGAGAGGATGTGGAACTAGGAGAACTCTCCTCCACTGCTGGTGGGAATGCAAGCTTGTACAACCACTTTGGAAATCAATATGGCGCTTTCTTAGAAAATTGGGAATCAATCTCCCCCAAGATCCAGCTATACCACTCCTGGGCATATACCCAAGAAATGCTCAATCATACCACAAGAGCACTTGCTCAGCTATGTTCATATCAGCATCGTTTGTAATACCCAGAACCTGGAAACAACCTAGATGCCCTTCAACTGAAGAATGGATAAATAAAATGTGGTACATATACATAATGGAATACTACTCAGC
This sequence comes from Peromyscus leucopus, assembly GCF_004664715.2. NCBI lineage: Eukaryota > Metazoa > Chordata > Mammalia > Rodentia > Cricetidae > Peromyscus > Peromyscus leucopus. The sequence goes on along the minus strand of NC_051064.1, from coordinate 31,414,823 downwards.
AGAGAAAAACAATGACATCATGAGGTTTGCAGGCAAATGGATGGATCTAGAAAAAAACATCCTGAGTGAGGTAACCCAGACTCAGAAAGACAAATATGGTATGTACTCACTCATAGGAAGATGCTCGATGTGGAACAAGGATGACTGGGCTGCTACTCACATCACCAATGAGGCTACCTGGAAGACGGGACCCCAAGAAAGACACGGAGAAATGGATGGATCTATATGAACAGCCTGGACATGAGTGGGAGCAATGAAGGGTGAGGGTCGAGGGAAAGAGAGCGGGAGATCCTAGCTGGATCAAGAAAATAGAGGGAGAACAAGGAATAGGAGACCATGGTAAATGAAGACCACATGAGAAAAGGAAGAAACAAAGAGCTAAAGAGGCCCACAGAAATCCACAAAGATACCCCCACAAAAGACTGCTGGTAATGGTCGAGAGATAGCCGGGACTGACCTACTCTGGTAATGGGATGGCCAAACACCCTAATAGTTGTGCCATAAACCCCATCCAAGGACTGAGGAATATAGATGCAGACATCCACGGCTAGGCCCCTGGTAGAGTGCTGGGAGTCTAATTAGTGAGAAAGAGGAGGGTTTATATGAGCGAGAATTGTTGAAACCAAGGTTGAATAAAGCACAGGGACAAATAACCAAATGAATGGAAACACATGAACTATATGAACCAAAGGCTGAGGGGCCCCCAACTGGATCAGGCCCTCTGAATAGATGAGACAGTCGATTGGCTTTATCTGTTTGGGAGGCATCTAGGCAGTGGTACCAGGTCCTAGGCTCGTTGCATGAGTTAGCTGTTTGAAACCTGGGACTTATGCAGGGACGCTTGGCTCAATCTGGGAGGAGGGGACTGGACCTGCCTGGACTGAGTCTATCAGGTCGATCCCAGTCCTAGGGGGAGACCTTGATCTGAAGGAGGTGGGGATGGGGGTAAGCTGGGGGGAGGGAGGGGGCAGGAAGGGAGAGAACAAGGGAATCTGTGGCTATTATGTAGAACTGAATAGTATTGTAAAATAAATAAAATAAAATAAAATAAAATAAAAAACTGAGCTTGCAAGAGGTGGGCACTTCCTCCAGCCTCCACTGCGTTGGATGTATTGGACAAAGTCCCTGCCTAGGCTTGTATTGCTTTTGGATATCCAAAATTAAACCTTGCTTTTGCATTCCAGCATGCTCATCTTCAGTGGTCTGTCTGAGGGTCATGATCTGGGCACAACAATAGTTCTAACAACCTCAAGATTTTTCTATGGAATGGTGATAGATAGAAAATGACTATAGAAAATATCCTTATTGATTTTACATCTTATTACACCTGTAATATACTGAGCACAGTTGCATTGCTTTGGTGCAAGACATATTTGTATTGCTAAACAAATTATATCCAATAGAAACCTGAATCCATTACCCTCTGCTTGTTAAGTCTCCAGGGGAGGAGATCGGGATGGAAATGAGGCTCCAGGTCTGTGATGTAGAAACTCTACTGCTGAATCACACCTAGCCTTGAAATTCAGCCTTTCTTTGCATAGCAAAAGCTGCTGCTGGAAATTAGAATCACAAGGCCTCGATTGTTACATTGGGAATTCCTGTCCCACTTTCCTGGACTTTTTGTCTCTAGTCATCTGGCTTCTTGTACCTTCTCTAATGCTGGTGGATGTTTCCCCTCTAAGATCTGTACTTGTGGTTCCCCTGACTGCCCTGGTTTACCAAACTGTCTCAACTAATTCGGAACTCACACTTTTCCAGGAAATTGGACATGGCTAGCTAATTCTACTGTTTCCACAGGAGTTAGGACTGTGGGAGGCCCAAAACAGCTTGACCACACGGCTTCGATGACAGGCTTAGGGGCCCAGACATAGCTTCTGTGACAGGCTTACTGGCAGGCAACACCTGAATCTAGGAAAAGCCATGAGCTTACCTAATATCCCAAACATTCCAATCCTTAGATAAGTTTAGGTAAGATCGTCAAATGTCCTTGAGCCTAACACAAACCTATTTCATCATTTTACCAAGAAACCCCTACACAAATGTCAGTCAACCAGGGTCCTAAACCCTTACTCCAACCTCTGTTATGATAAAAAAATTAAACCCTAACCCGCCCAGGTTCAGAGCTCTCTGCTCTCATAGCTGCATCAGACAAAGAGACCAAACTCGAACTTGAATAAACTCTTTGTTTATACATATGGGATTCAGTCTTCGTGGTGGTCTTTCCAGGATCCCCACCATCTGGATATAACAATACATTTACGTGTCATAAAACCTATCATTTGTCTTACTGTCCTCACTAAACTGAACTGAAGACCTCAGAAAATGAATTGTCTTCATTGTGCTCTGATCAGAAATCTGTGATAAGAAAGGATGGATCTTGCACATTATTCCTTCCTGAGTTTCAGTAGGATTGGTACAATTCCATGACAAATTGGTGTCATGAACTGCAGCTACTATTTTCTGATAGGCAGTCCCTACTTGGTAAGATTCTGACTGAGCAGCTCTGCATTATATAAGCTGCTTTCCCAGAACACATCACATGATCATCTCTATGTGCTCTATGAAAGCGAACCCAAGTTTAGCCCAGCTGCCTCTGGGATCCAGACTTCCCTTCAGTTAATTTAACTTCATTGTATGAATTTTACATTACCTATAGGGACAACCAGATCTAAGAGATGTGGAAGTTTGGTCAAAAACTTGAAAATAGAGAATACTGATGACTTAGATAAGAACACAAAAGCATAATAGGTAGTCTAGAATTATCGACAGTTTTTTCAACCTAGCTTGCATTATGCAAGCTATATTCAGGACTCCCAGCAGTTTATTATCAGGCTAAGACTCCTCAGGTGCTGCTCCATAGACCATTAGGGATGATGACATCTGTCTTCATAAATTAACCCAATAAATATCACAGCAAAATTCATTATCAATTTTTATTTTCTACCATACACCAAATGTACAGCACTGAACACAATTTTGTCGCATTGATGTAAGAAATATTGTTTGGAGAAACAGTATACAAACAAACTACTTCAAATAAAAATGCATACATCATTGTTTGTTTTGTTTACAAAAGACCCAATTTACAGTATCAATCATTAACATAGTCGAAATGAAAACAATTTAGTGCATGTTACAAAACACAAATACCAAGGAGGCAAATAAATATAGACACATCATAAAACTATGTGAACACAAATAAATTAACTGAAGCCATGTAAATTATAGTAATAAATACATAGGTTTGTAAGAGATCTCTTTAAATAAAATATATAACAAACTTGTTAAAATATTTAGCAAAGTAAACTTCTGTGTAATAAGTGAGCCCGTTTGTGTGCTTCTTTGAAATACTATGTAGCAAATGTTCAAAGACATACTTTAATAGGAAATTTTGTGTCCCATTTTTAGTAGACACCACTCATGATAGCTGCTTCTTTTAAATTGAGTTTTAAATAAACACCTTTCCTACCTAAGAACAGACATCTCATTTTCACTAAACTAAAATTCAAGAGTTCAAATGAACCCCAAGCCAAAGATAAGCTCCACTTGATGCATAACAATAACCACAGTTCCATGAGAGTGGAGTGACTGGACCACTTTTCATGTATCTGAGCAGTAACAGTAGTAACAGTGAATTCAAGCCTGTGAATGCCATCACACTAAGTCTAAATATCCATGAGGCTAATAAAAAATAAACACTTTTATTATAGCACAGAAAATTAAGCCCACACTAAAGTTCATGTGTACATTTACACAGAGGCACATCTGCACATGAAATGTGTGTGCACACCAAAAAGGCAGTTTAGCTGGTTGTCTATACCTTTTCCTTAAAAAAAATAAGTTTTAAAAAACTTTTGAAACAATGCTTAAACTACTTTACAGTCCCTGAAATAGACATTGCCTTTACTATAGCAATTACTAAACTCTGATCCAGGTGAGATTGTAGACTCAATTTCATGTGTGGATGAGTGTTTGTGAGTACATATGTGTATGGACTGTGCCTGTGTGTGTGTGTGTGTGTGTGTGTGTGTGTGTGTGTGTGTTTCAAGAGTTACATCAAATTTAAATTTGTCTTATTTCCTAGGGAAGTGCAGATCAATGTTGCCAATATTCAGACTGGAATAACACTTTTTCATGTCTTATTATGTTTTCTACTCTTCCAGTCAACCCAGTAAGATAAATGCTATTTCAGGGGATATAGTATCTACAAAATTTCCATTTGGATGTGTCTATATTTCTTAAGGACAATTCTACACCAATATTGTCACTTGTGATATTGTACTAACATATAGCAGGAAAAGCCTGGCTGGTCACATCAAAGCTTATTTCTCATCTTGGGGAAGGGTTACCAACTAGCCAATGTGACTTGAAAAACAAAAAGACAAATCTGATTCACTTAAAATCTATGTTTTAAACAGCTCAAAAAAACAATTCAAATTAATTAAATCCGTGCAGCCACGTGGAATACTCTGCTGACTATTTTATTTAATTATTGCTATCAAGTTCTGAGCACGCTGTTTGCCAGCATCCTATGCTTTTATGAATGTGGGTTTCCCACTAGTGGGCGCCATTTATCTTCAAATTCCTTTGCAGCTCACATTACCAAAAACCACTTACAAAACCAGTAAAGGGGGAAAAGAAGCGCACAGTAGAAACCAGACTTGACCATAGTGCGGTCCTTCATACTTTTTTTTCCTTTAAACCCAGAAAGATGTATGATTTGAGAACAGCATTTCTATTTAAATCCTATTAGAAGATAAATTAATAAACACACCTGTAAAAATATGGTAGACTTCAAAATGCAGTTAAAAGATAAAAAACTCTTTGATTAGTAATAAATAAAATATAAAATGTCACATTTATTTTACATATACTTTACAAAATAAAGAGTGCAATGAAGAAATAAAAGAAAAAGGTATGAAAATAAATGAGATTTAATAATTGACTGCATTGCTTTTAATCCAAAGAGTTTATCATAGTTTTTTTTTTCCTTTTTATGTCACTTGGGGAAAAATTAGTGCAATGTTGCAATTATAATTGCAGGGGGAAGGCTCCAGGCTCCAGGGTTGCAAGGCCCCTGTGGATCAGCTGGAATTCACTGCTGTGGTGACCTCTGCTTCCTGCATGCTGCCCTCCTACACGTGGATGCCCTTTACCGCCTGCTTGATGCTTTCCAGTAGAGCTTTGCATTCTGGGGAATAGTCCCGTTCCAGATTGCTGTACATGTCTGTGAGAGTATTTACATATGCTTCAAAATTCTGCTCATTGATAGGCCCCTGATGGAGACAAAGCACATGGAACCAGTCACAGAGGTTCAGCTGCCCCAAGGAAAATCGGGAGACAGTGAAGAATGTTGTCAACTTATATAAGTAGGAAGAGAAGGGTTTATATGGCTGTGGTAGTTTGGGATAGGACATCCAAATGTTAGTGTTTGTAGGGTTTATCTGTTCACTTTTCATTTATGGCATTAATGAAACTTGATTGAATGGTAATGAGGATCAATCTGGAGCCATATAATGAATGCATCTAGCTGCTGAGCTTAGATGTCTCCAAACAACATGCCTTCTCTGGGAAGAGTCTTGGCCTCAATTGCACTTGCTCAGTATAAAAACAGCATCTGTGGAAGGTATGTGCAGGGGATGAAGGTTTGCTTGTGTCAAGTGGTTCTTTAACAGTTTTAGGTTGGAATGGCGGAGATTTTAGCCTTAAGCCAGTTGCTCGCTAACAGTTGTGATAGAGATTTCTATAGTATGATACTGTTCATTTCTCCCTCTCTATTTTTTTTAGGAAGAATATCAGTGTTAGAAGGTCCAGACTGACTCTTCTTTACCATGGGTGGTATTTTGGCATCTTCTTTGCCCAATATAATGGTTCTATTTATTTATTTATTTATTTTTGAGACAAGGTCTTATTTTGTTATCTTGACTGGCATGGAACTCTCCATGTAGACCAGGCTGACCTTAAACACCTACAAGTCTGCCTGCCTCTGCCTCCCAAGTGCTAGGATTAAAAGGGAATGCCACCATGCTGGGAAACACACACACACACACACACACACACACACACACACACACACACACACACAATATGTATATGGTATATGGATGCTTTGCATGTATATTTGTGCACTACATATGTGCTTTATACCTGTGGAGGTCAGAAGAGGCTGTTACATACCTTGGAACTGGAGTGACAGCCAGTTCTGAGCCACTAGGCTGGAACTGGGAATTGAACCTGGGTCTTCTGGAAGGTCAACCAGTGCTCTTAATTGCTGAGCTTTCTCTCCAGTCCCATAATATGTTTTAAAGTGGGTGCTTACTAGCTGTGTGTAAACTGCATGAATAAGAGGCAGGACATACATGACAAAAGGGAACACTCTCCAGCCATGTATGGTACCTCCATGTTCCCACCTTTTTGAAAACCCATGGTAAGTGCTATATTACATTATAAGGTGCTTGGAAGGACAGACTTAAAAATGAGTAAAGAGCTCAAGTAGAGAGAGAATGACTATAATCGTTATTGTTTAGAGGGTAAGCTTTCTAGATCTGAAGACAATTTGATGTGCCCAGCAGAGTTCTGATCTGGAATATATGCATTGTCTAGTTTTGATTGTTCCCATATAGTTTCTACCTCTGCTGTGTATGCATTTCTTACAGAATCATGTAATGGGACAGAGACTCTGGTGGCATGGTGGGTTAAAGGCCACATCAGGAAGTTCGTTGTCCCACACATTCCTGACTCATGCCATCTTTGAGTCTTGACCCAATGATGGACACTGAGCCAGGACTTTCTCAGTTACGGTTGGAGAATCATATGTGCTTAGTGCACTGGGGAGCTTTCATGTGTTCAGGCCTGCAGTCACTGCTACAGCACCTCAGGTGGTCCTTGGATGGTAGCTAGGTACAAGTTATCTTGTCAGCTGTGGCACTGACAACAAAGAAAATACTAGGAAATACACATTTGAAGAAGGAGCTGGAAAGACAGGCAAAAGGAAGATGATAATATTCTCCTTGACAGTAGCCAAAGTTAAAATCTTGATTTTTTTGTGGGGGGGGCAGGGGTTAAGAAACATTTGGAATTGGGTGAGACAAAGACTTCAGTTGGGAAATTGAATAAATTAAGCAACTTAATATTTTGAGCAAAACCCAGTTATATCTTTATTACATTGCTGTTGCTTTAAGTCCCTTTGTATGCAAACTAGCAGTTTTGGTTTAAGAATATAGGCTCTGAGGAAATTAACAGCATTCAGCAATATCCCCCTCAACAATGTAGCTCTATCTCCAAAGATTGATTTATATTTATAAAAATGTAGAATAAACTTTGTGAATTCTAAATAGTTGTATGCTTAGGTTTTAGAAATAATGATGCCTCAATCACATCCATGGGTAGAAGTTGAACATTAAAAGTTTATTGGGAATGGAACTATTTATTTTATAATTCATAAGTTGGGTGGATGATGCTGAGAGCTGCATAGAATCTTCTTTTTGGAAACATATTTTCAGTGAGTGAGTGCTGGCCTTCAACTTTCATATAACTTTATGAAATATCTTCAAGCAAACCTTCATCTTTAAAGGACCCCAGTCTTTTGAAATGTCACTGGCCTTCATTAATCTGAGTGTGTCTACCATGTTCTCAGATGGAAAGATCACTGATCATGAGAATGTATACCACAGGGTAATGATACTGAGGTGGATGGCGGGACAGCAGAGCCTTGCTCTGGGTCTTACCATCTGTGGCAGCTGGATGTCAGCAAGGCTGGAGATGAGAGCCTGGCTGAGCCCTGCCAGTTCCTTCAGCAGACTCTCATTGCTCTGTTCTATAAGCTTGTTCTCCTCCTCTATGCTCTTCAAGTTGCTCTCCATAGATGTTATCTAAAACAGAGGTAATGACATGAGAAGCAGAGCTTGAGGCCTATGCAAGGCCTCAAGGGAAAACCTGTGGCTGGGTATAAGTGCCAAACTGTAGCCCTGCCTACTGCTCTAAGTGTTGGATTCATACCTTCAGATTTGTACTTTCAACACAGTCTTTTCCATGACTTGCAGGTCTAGCTTCTCTACATGGCTAGATGGTAGATATCTCAAAGACCTTAGAGCAAATCTGCTATTTTCCCCAATCCTGTTCCAGCTGCATGCCTCTTCTTTGTAGTGGATGACTACCTGAATGTTTCCCAGACTCAGGGTTCTTCCTCTCATACTTCAAACTCACTGAGCACTTCTTTTAAAATACACAAGATAAGGCCACTGTCCACCAGTGTTGTGGTCACCTGGACCCATCCATTGGTATGATGGTATCATTTCTCATGGGTGACCTTGTGTCAGCTTTGCTCTGTATAGTCTCTTCTTGGTCCTCTTCAATACACTAATAAAATGAATCTTTTGAAGGTCAAATTAGAATGTATGTCAAGATGACTAAATTACTCTCAAGTCTCAAACCCTTCAGGGCCCCCTCAATCCACCAAAGTAAGTGCTAAGATAACCAACATTGACTAGGTTGTACTATGTGAACAGCCCCGTGTAGTACCCTTCTGTAACTTGCCCTACCCAGTTAGACTACCTCCAGATACAATCCCCACCACTGTTGGCTAACAACTCCTTCATTTCTCAAATCATTGCTTTGATTTTCCTTCTTCTTGGGGCTTGGCTATCCTGTTTAATGTCAAACCCCACTTCTTATAACAGCATATTACAGACACACACACACACACACACACACACACACACACACACACACACACACTTTATTGTCTGTCTTCCCCACTTAGATTAAGCTCCATTTGGTTTCAAGAGGAGTCCCATGCTTTCTGAATGGAAGCATCAAGTTCTTTCTTTGGATTTCTGGGGCATTCATAAGGAGGGATGAAGCAACTATTTCATATGGATTAGACTGCTTAGGTGAGGACTCCTGAGAGATGAGATGAAGCTTGCATTTTAGGAGTGGGGAAAGAAAAGAAATGGGAAAGGCAGGATAAAGGGCCCTCTACCCTCTGCTTTATCTTGTTTCTCCACTTCTAACTTGTTGCAATGCAGTTATTTTTGCTTTTTGAGATGCTCAGGATTTAATCTAGAGTCTTTTACATGGGTAGGCAAACAATCTATCACCAAAGTACATCCTTAATAACAGAATTTGCATTAACATCTTAAAAATCCTGGACTGAATTTTTTATTCACAGTGGTCTAGGATTAGACACTGCTTGAAATTTTTAATTTTTTGTTTTGTTTTATTTTTTTGAGACAGGGTTTCTCTGTGTAGCTTTGTGCCTTTCCTGGAACTCACTCTGTAGCCAAGGATTGCCTCAAACTCACAGAGATCCACCTGGCTCTGCCTCTCAAGTGCTGGGATTAAAGGCGTGTGCCACCACTGGCCGGCTGAGTTTTTCATTTTTTGTTTTTGTTTTTTTTTAACTAAAATATCTGTACAAGAAGATCTACTTTTAGCACATACAGCAATATTCTAGAAGAATTACGTTTAAAGAGTGTGATGTTGTATGTGCATTTTTAATAAAATGAAGGAACCTTAATCTTTGTGACATGATTCACTACAAAGTACCATGTGCTCTACAGGAGTCTGTATGGTCATCTACTTTATTTGTCCACAAAGCGGTTCTTCTATGTCAGCTAGGTGAAGGCAGGAGTAACTCTTCCCACCCGTGCTGAGTCAGTAGACACAGTCATGAGCCACTAATGAGAAACAAATTTCTCTAGGGTATCAGCACAGCTTCAGTTGCAAGATCAGGAAGCTCAATGTTTTATATTCACTAGAGGTTATGATTATTTCAGAAATAACTAATTAATGTTTTTTTAACCTGGGTCTGAAGTTTCATCATATCTGCTTCAATTTTAAGGTTGGATTCATTCAGTTCCTTTATTTCTTCATCCAAATGCCTAATTTCTTCATCACCATCAATACCTGTAAAGGGTCAAAAGTTCACATTGAAAACAGGAGACAAGGCCCAGTCATGGGTTATTTTATGTTTAAATATGAGAACAGTTTTGGAATTTAATGCTCTCTAAGAAAATGAAATACAAAAGCAGCAGCTTTCAGGTGGCTCCCCTCTGTTACAGAAGACCTGGTAAGCCCTCGTTTATAGTCACCACATGCATGAACTGTAGGGAAACGGGGCTGGCTAAAGAAACCCACCCTGGCCCTGGAGCCCAGAACCAGGGAAACACAGGCTGGGTCTGGGACCTGAGATAGAGAAAGGAACACTTTATCCCCAAACCCAGAACCAAGGAAATATGCCCTGACTCTGAAACCAGTACCAAAGAAATACTCTTGGTCGCTAGACTCAGAGCCAGTGAAAGAAATGTGCCCTGGCCTTAGAATTAGAGTCAAAAATCTAAGAAAGACCTGTGAAAGAAACACAGTTTGGCTCAGATCATAGCTATCTCTGCTCCTGGCCAACTGACCTGTGAAAGCAACCAATCACAGAGCAGGAAAGTAGCATCCTGGCTTTGGAGGGAAAGAAACACAGTCTGGTTCTTGGACCTGAGCCAGAGAAATGAACAGTTTATCCCCAAACCCAGAACCAAGGAAACATGACTTGACTCTGAAACAGTACTAACGAAACAAACACTTTTGGTCCCTAGAATCAGAGCTAGTGAAAGAAATGTGCCCTGGTCTTAGAATGAGAGGCACTCAGGATACCCTTCCCTGCTGCTGAAGCAGTTCCAGGCCTGACTTTCCGGAACAGTCAGGATACCCTTCCCTGCTGAGCTATCCTAGGAGCCCCAGGTCTGACTCTCATAAGCGGTCAGAATACCTTCCCTTCCAGGGCTGAGTTGTCTCATTGCAGCTCCAGTCACCAGAGCTGTCCTAGCAGCTCAAGGTGTCTGAGATACCTCACTTTCCAGGGCTGAGCTGTCTCATTGTAGCTACAGCTGTCGGAGATTTCCTAGCAGTTCAGGGTATCACCTGACTTCCCAAGTAGTCAGAATACCTTTCCCCCAGAGTTGCAAAAGGCACATTTTGGTGCCAAAACCCAGGACCAAAGCTCTAGAGTGGCAATAATTGCTTACATGAACCATTGTAGTCTTTTCAAATAATAAATTGCCAGACCTCTAAAATTAAAATAATTTGACAGAAATTAAATGAACAAACAGTGTTCAAACCCATGTAAACTCTTATACAGCTGCTGCAAGGATAGTGAGGTGACAAGAGATGCCCAGCAATTAAATATCTGCTTTTTGGGATGACCCTTAAGAGCCACATCTAGAAGCAGACCTGGGCTACCAGCAGACAAGTTCAAGACCAGGAATGCAGAATAGATTTCTCTGTGTGGACTTGGTAAGAAGCACATGTGGTTCAGGAGAAAGAACATGGTCTTGACTGTTGTTATTGCATTTGGACACTTACTGAACTTTAGGTTTCAATTTCTGTAGAAATATGCATGTATGAGAATGAATGCAATAAAGTGTAGATTATGGAACAGTGTCCAGTGAACACGTATTAGTTTCCATCATTGTTTTACAGAGTGAGTGTGAATACATTTTACCATTTGAAAGTCTGAGAAAAGTGGTTAAGAATGCCACAGTTTGGACTGAAGTTAATCTCAACAATCTGGAGAAGTGGGTCTATGATAGTGCCAACAACAGAGGAATGAGTACAACCTCCTGCACATTGGTTCAGGAGCAATTTCATAAGAGCAATTTTAATTTAATTTTATCAGTACTAAGCCACTGCAGTTTCTGAGTGAGTAGAAAATAGTTTATAACCTGTTTTTACGCTCAGGGATGTTCCCTAAAGTTCATCTGCCCAAAACTTAACTTCCAATGTCATATTTAATGGCTGGAAGCAGGATCCTTACAGAGTGATTTGGGATTAGATGGCATGAGTAGGGGCCTATGGTGGTACCAGTAACTCTCTATGAAAAGAGACTGGAACTATCACATGTGCTCTGTCTCACATGATACCTGGCACTGTGTAGTTATTCAGCAGAGGAAGGCCCTTGCCAGAGGACCAAAAGATGCTGAAAACATGTTCTTAGTCTTTGCATCCTCTAGAACCATGAACCCAATAGACTTCTACTCTATATAAGTTACTAATATCAAGCATCTTTATAACAATGGAAGATGCGGTAAGGTACTTAATGAAGGTGAATGCTCATCCATATTCTCCTGACCCAGCAATTTCATTCCCAAGTACATGGCACACACAGGATACACTCAAAACATGTACAGCCAGACTTCACAAAAGCTCACTGCTGAAGCAAGCCAGACACCTTCCCCATTCCCAGTCATGATGTAGATGAACCTTCTAAAAAATTATTTTTAATTGTGTGTGTATGCACATGCACACATATGAATGTAGGTGCCTGTGGGGTTCAAAAGAGGGCATTAGATTCCCAGGAGCTGGAGTTATAGGTGGTTGTGAGCTGCCTAATGTGGTGCTTGAAACTGAAGTCAAGTCCTAGGCATGACCAATACGCATTCTAAACCACTGAGAAATCTGTTCATGCTTTGGATAATTTATAACAATATAATATGAAGCAAAAACTGTAAGACCTGAAATTTTATAAATGCTATAAAACAGGTGGCTATTTTGTAGGCACTTATTTCTTTTAGAAGTGGGCCATACCTGGCCAAGGGGTGTGTGTGTTGTAACAGACTGATATCACACTGGATTCTGACACTCAATAAAAAGAGAGCACAACCAAGATGTTCCTAGATAACTCTAAGTATTAAGCACAGTCTGACACAGCTCCACATCAACAGCAGGCAGGGGACAGAGGCTCATCATCATGGAACTATGATGTTTCCATGGACCAGGTCCATGATATCTAGAGAACTCTACTGAATTTCTAAGCATCATAGTCTGCTGGCTGATGATATACTGGGAGAACAGTCTTCTCTTGAGCAGATAATACATACGAGCTAAAGAAGAAAGGATTCTCATTGACTTGACCGTTTTTTTATTTGAGCAAGTGAAAAATTCTCTTGCTATATTTCTCTGACACAATGTTTTTCCTTTCTGTCTTTCTACAACCTCACTTCAGGTGTTTTTATTTTTGCTTTTGTTTGTTTTTGATTTTTGATTTTCAAGACAGGGTTTCTGTGTAAGAGTCATGGCTGTCCTGGAACTAACTCTGTAGACAGGCTGGCCTCGAACTCAGAGTTCATCTGCATCTGCCTCCCGAGTGCTGGACTTACAGGCATATGATACCACTGCCTAGTGGTGTTTTTTCTAATATTGGCCAAGAGAGACAAAAAGTATGAAGAGTTATGAAATAATTGCATAAGCAGGGTGTTGTAAGGACCCTCACTAGAGAATATTAGCACTCTGACTTCAACACTAAGAAGGCAGGCAATGGAGACATGAGCAGCGAGATGAGCATTTCATTGAGGGAAACAGAAAGCACGCAGATGCAGGTAGGAGAGAAGCAGATGTCCCTAGCACTGTAAGAAGGTAAACTCAGGGAATGAGTCATGGGGACCATTAAGGACTTGGAATGGGATCCAGGGAAGGATTTTAAGGCAGAAAGTTGCTGTTTGCCTCCCCACCTCTGTCTCTTTTATCAACCTTCCAGCCTGCCTCCCTCCCTCCCTCCCTCCCTCCCTCCCTCCTTCCTTTCCTTTCTTCCTTCATGATGTGCTAGAAAACAAATGCAGGGCCCTGTACATGCAAAACAAGTGCTATACTCCTGAGCTGCATCTCCAGTGATCTGGCTGAAACTTAAAAACATCTGGGTTTTTGTGGAGACAGAACAGATGTTGAGACAAAGCAGAAGACAGAAGATGGCTGAGAGATTATTCCTGGAGTCCTGGTTAGGTCTCAGCCCCTGACCCATGACCATGGAATAAGAAAAGAGGGAAAGAGAAGGGCTCAAAGTATGATGTGCAGGCAGAATTTGATAGACTTGTGATGAATTTGAATAGGAGATGTGAGAAGAAAGATGATATGGTGATTATTTTTCTGTAACAAATGATACAGTTACAATGGGCAGTCTTCACAACGGGGAAGAACGGCTTGCAGTAGAATGAAGAAATGTTCAATTTTGACTATGTTATGGGATGCTTTTGAGAAGTCTCTTTAAGTGAGAGATATTGGTAATGAGATTCAGTTAAGGTTATGTTTCCCTGATACTTATTGTTAATGAAGATGACTGCTATAGTTTGAATCCTGAATGATACCAAAGGCCCGTGAGTTAAAGCATAGACTCTAGGGTAATCTCTGGCAGGGAGTGATGTGTGTGGGTGTAAATGTTAAGATGTTAGGCCCTGTGGGAGGGCTTTGGGTAATTGTTGGATATGCCTTTAAGGGTTTATGAAACACTGGCCTCCTCTTTTCTGGCTTCATGATTATAAGGTGAGCGGTTTTGTTCTGGCACATTTCATTACCATGATGCCCTGCATCATCACAAGCTCACAGTAGTGACCATTGTTGGGACCTCCAAAGCTATGTGCCCACACAAACCTCAGGTCTTTTAACTTCATGATTTCAGACATAATCACAGTAGAAAGCTGACTAACAAGAACACAGCTACTTAACCAAGGGTATGTGATCTGGATGATTCCGAATAACAAATGGTTCCTTGGCTTATTGGAAAGTATGGCCATGGGAAGAGAACCCAAGAAGAGTTTACCAGGGCAAGAAACATGGCTCAGCAGGTATAAGTGCTTGTTGCTCAAGTCTGTCAACATGAGTTTGATTCCTAGATTCCACATAAAAAGTTAGATATCACAGCACCCAACAGTAATACCAGTATTCCTATGGGAAGATGAGAGGCTGGGACAACCAGCTTGGATATGCAGTACAGTAGCATTAACAAGAATGGGAGAACTGACTCACAAAATTGTCCATAAATTTGAACAAGAGTAGGAAGGAGTATATGAAGAGTTTCAAAGGTGGAAATAGAAGGTGACTTAAACATGAGTTTTCTGCTTCCAGAATATCTTCAATAGCTTTATTCAGGGCCTCTATTATCTAGAATATCACTTACTCATGCTCAACTTTAGACAGAATATATTCAATGGAAATTTCCAGAAATAGCCCCTAAGTTTTGTAAAAACTTGCATTTATAGTAGGTTGTTGTAATTCTTCTATTTTATTTTTATTTGTTGCTAATCTCTTACTGTGCCCAATTTTGTAAATTAAACTGCAGCAGGATATGTACATATAGAGATGGCATTATGTGTGGTTTGGAATCCACTGGAGTCTTGGACATTGGAGATGGAACGATGTCACCTCTACTCACAGATGTCTAATGTGATTTGGAAGCATAATAAGATGTACATCCATGGTGCTCCTTTAAGGACATCATTGGTATAATGTTAGAATAGCCGGGTGTTGCTATGGATCAAGGAAAGCATATGAATACCCTATTGTATGTTTATCCAGTGAGCTTTGTGCTCTCTACTCTTTATATATGTTTCAACTAAGGTGACATAAACACACATTAAAGTGTCCCAATTTCACTGACCATGTATTGAGAGGAACTGAAAGAGTGGGGTGCTTCTAAGAAATAGCCAGAGTTCTGGGCAAAGCTCAGCTGTTTTGTATGTGGGTGTTGGCAATGGTGGAGGATGCTGGTCTGTCCGTAACATCTAGGGGTTTAAGCTTTGGATGGCGAGTTTCCCAAAGTCTTAGCAGTGGGAAGCAAGAGAATGAGAGTAGCACCTAACGACGCTATAGATAACCCAGATAAAGGTGTTCCTGAGTAGGAATTGACAGGCAGCTTGAGAGAGCTCTTCTCTCCACGATATCACATATCTCCCACATTAAATAAGTAAAACAACTTTCAGAAAAGAAATTTGAGAACAATTTAAAGTCCCCAGCTTGAACATGCCATTATAGTACACACTCAACATGCAGAGGCCTAGGATTCCATCTCCTTCACCAAAGAGGAAAAGAAAAAAATTGTTTTAAACTCAGCTCTGATCATGTAGCAAAGACAACATCAAATACAGTTTCTAAAGAACAGTGTTGCTTATATATCTAATACTTTGAAGGGAAGAAAGTCAGCCTGAGATAATCTAATACTTTGAAGGGAAGAAAGTCAGCCTGAGATAACATGAAACAATGATGAGAGAAATATTAGAAAAATATTCAAGTACCAAAATAACAGTTGGAGCTTCCTATAAACTCAGAATTAATATGTCTCAGTGTCGACAAGGGAGTGACCCTGAGGATTAGATGGAGAAACAGATGAAGGTACTAGGGCAGCAAGAGTCACCATAAAAACTTCTGTTTTTAAACAGAAAACATTTAAAGTCTCAAATACAAATGCTAGAATTTGTGGATAATGAAATTTGATGAAGAACATATACTGGAAACACATATACATGCACACATGTGTATGCATAAACCTATAGACATACACAAGCACACACATGTATATGCATATACACATGTTCCTAGGAGAAAAGCTAACATTGAAAACACTGAAGAACACAATTATTGTGTCTCTTAACTTATCTGTGTGCCTTTAATAACTCTTTGCAGGAAAGCCTTATTAAAGAAGAGAGGAAACATAAAGAAATTGTCTCTGCGATGTCACAGTTGCAGCTCAAATCTGAGGGAATTCTTTTGTTCTCACACACTGAAAGTATGCCTTGCTATAGTGAAGATTTCATTTTCAGAGAGCAGTGGGATCTACTGGATAGACCTTGGCTGAGATGGTGACTTACCCCCAGTTGCTTTGAGCTTGATGGTCATTAGTTCCTCAGAGACCTTGACCTTTTTGATAGCTTGTGCATTGAGAGGGCATCCAGACAAGCTATGAGAAGAGAATTTATACCCATGTGTGAAATCCATGTCATTTCTCATAAAATTAAAACTTTCTTTGCTACCTACTAATGATATTTTTGCCTTATATTTAATTACATCATAACCCATAGTTTCTTCATAGAAAGTAATTAGTAAATTTATATTAAATAAAATCCAAAGGTCCTAAAGTAATGGGAAGTGTTTGCATTTCTTTTTCTTAAATCAAAATACAGGTGGTCACTGCTGACACAACCAGTTCCATTCACCTGGCAGAACACTTGTCTTCTTCATTTATGAATATGCATACAGTGGTAAATACTTCACTTTCTGTAGATACAAAACTGCCCACATAGGTCATGAACAAGGACTTTTATCACTCAGCTGGAGTCCATGAAGAATAAAACAGAGTCTAGTTCTTCCTGTTTTCATACAAAGTACAGTCTGATCTTCACAGAGCGACTCCACAATAGTCAACAAGCTCCAACTCACAACAGAAAATTCAGTCTGCTTATGGAAAGTTTCTTTTTTCTGTAACCGTTAAAACATTATTTTCATTTAAAAAAATTCTACCCTGAAATGAGAATAAAAGCAGATGCTGCAGGTGCAGCTGGGGCAAGGAAATTGTTATCCGAGCTGGCGCTCACGACCCTGCCCATTGAATTGCTGCTCTCTTCAGCAGGCCTCCTTCCTTTAATGTCACTTGGTTTATTTAAATAGCACCAGTGTGATAATGACAACACTGAACAAAACCTGTTTTCCATCATTTATGATCAGGTAATTTTCTTGTTCTAAGCAGTCATTAGTTCTTTCATGGTTTTGTTCTATCTTTGTAGAAGCCAGCTTTAGATTAAAATAAAAATGAGAATAATCAACCATTTAAAGTATTTTTCCCACAGAAATGTGGTTTCAATTCATCTATAAAACAACCATTTTAACCTGAAGTTCATGATGCTATGCCAAGTGGAAGAAAAGTTTTCTGGAGTGAAGTCCTTAATAAATGTGAAGTATTTCATGCTTTAAGATTAAGCAACTTATTCTACATTAAGATTCTATAAAATACAGAAACTACTATAAAACTTTAATGGTAATGTAGAATAGGTAACATTATAAAAAAACTACGTGGTTTGTTCATCTTTGATAAGTGGTAAGTTATTTATGCAGGAAAAGAAAATGAAAGACAACTTGAGCTTAAAACCATTTTGGAGCCTCTTTCTGACCATCATTGCCTATGTAAGATTCATGGAGACTCACTCTTTCCCTCAAGAGTGTTCATGAGTTTGTCCTCTCTTATTGTCACATGCTGTGTTCTTAGAAAATGGTTGTGAAGGGGATGAATACTTAACTGGTAAAGTGGAATGTTAAAAGGGTCTGTTTTTAACATAATGGACAGTAGTATTTCATTTGAAACTGCACATCTTCTCCCTTACAACATCTATTATGCAATTTACAGTAAATTTCTAGGTAGACACAGTGTTAAAAAAATGCTAAAGAAGTGTAGCCATCACTACACAGCTTGGAACCAGTTGTGTATTGTTATGAAATGGAGGTTTTGGAAGGTGGAGGCAGGGGGATGGATCTTTGGAGCTCACTAGCCCATTAGCTTAGACCACTTGTTGAAGTTCCAGATCCTCTCTAAAACAAAAGATGGACAGTTCTAAGGAAAGACACCCAAAATTGTCAATTGTCCTCTGGCCTGTGTGTGTGTGTGTGTGTGTGTGTGTGTGTGTGTGAGAGAGAGAGAGAGAGAGAGAGAGAGAAGTCAATCTCAGGTGTCTTTCCTCAGGCCTCCACACACACGCACACATGCATGTGTGACTCTACCCTCAGCTCCTATGATAGAAGTCCTTTATGGATCTGAAGGTGGAGCTTGGCAGGCCTGGGAACAGGCCTATGAGGTGGGGCTCCAAAGTAGAAAAACAAAACAAAAAGAACCTAAAACATGAGTCTTGTATGATTTCCATCACATCCGCAATTCAGTTACGGCACATTAAATCAGAGATGAGCATGTCTCCACTTCTTCTCATACTACATTGGGTATATTTAGGGTAGTGTGGCTATAGACTCATTTGCCTTTCATTAAACAAAATGGCATGTGACTCAGCTTAGTGCACATTGGGTTTGTGACTGCTATTCCTAAGTAGGAAATAATGATCCAACAAATTAAAACGAGATATGCCATGATGAATATGAGCTTACACTGACAGTCATCCAAAGTACACCACTTAGAAAACATTTTCTTCATAAGCCAGTTTCATTGACAACTTCAAAACAAACAATCTCTGGAAAGATAATTATCTGGTATCAATGTCAAGGTTTTCCTCTGACCTCCACATAGAAAATGCAAGTTTCTCCATATGTCAGTTTTCTGACACCTTGAAAGCCATCAGTTCTTATAGGGATCATTTCTATACCTTTAGAATTGAAAAGGTATCAAAATGTCCCAACTTTGCTCAATTTGTACATTGAACTTAAAAGAATCAAAGTTTCCCTAAAAATGCACAAGGAGTAGCTTGTAAGATGAAAAGGGGGTGGAACACTCACTGACTGCAGAAATACATCAGGAACTTTCTAGATTTTTTTTCCTTTAAGAGGAAAGTGAGCCAAACAGCTGGAATAAGGTCATCCTTGTGCAACAGAGGGTTCCTTTGAGAGCCAGGGGCTCAGTGATGAAGGATATCACTGCAAAGTTCCAGGTCCCTGAGCCCCACCAGCACCCACACATGCTGCTTGCTTTCAGGTGGCTGTGGGCAAATCGCATCTTCCCAGAAGCAAAACAATGCTACACTGGCCTGAAATTGGGTGACTGCAAGAAAGGTAGGGATGGCAGAGAGAAGTCAGTGGAAGATCACAGCTACATGGCACAGGAGAGTGGGTAGCACCACTTGGAGTTGGAATGCAGCATTAAAAGACTAAGATGCTTAAAAATAGTAAAACAAGCAATATTTTAATGCACACAAAAAATGAAGTTTCTAGAGTACTTGATTTCTGCGCAGTGAATTTTCAGAAACAGCAAACACACTTTTCGTTCTTCAGACTAATCAAATATCTACTTAGTAAGACTCTGTGTTATATATCTAAAGTGTTAAAAAAAAATAATGGCATTTTGACTGTTTTCACCTTCTCCTAAGTAACTTACATCACAAACAATCATAACAATGAGACACAAAACAAGCATTACCTTCTGTGAGTGACAAAAACGTTGTTTACATGACCCAGCCCATTGCATCCTGGCAGGGGGCAGTGGGGGAGTTCTTGCTTGTTCAGTTTCCAGGAGAGAGGGGCCCCATTGAGGGGATTCTCCTTCTGTCTCTTGGCAGCCAGAGGACAGCCAGAAGCTGTGCGATGTGATGTGTATTTACCTGATATGTGACCTTGGCCGTCACATCCTATTACAGGACATCTAGAGAAGCAGAGTGGAGCTGTTATCAGCTTGAAAAAGGGAACTAGCAGCTCCATACTATACAGTAGCAACCAACAGCAGAGAATTTCAAAAGATACCACCATATGCTGGCTAATTTTATGTCAACTTGACACAGGCTAGAGTCACTAGAGAGGAGGGAATCTCTGAGAAAATGCCTCCATAAGATCAGGCTGCAGGCAAGCCTGTAGGACATTTTCTTTCTTTTTTTATTGTTTAATTAGTACAATCTATTATGTTTCACCAAGTAATTTGATGATATATATAAAATACTTTACATGTATCCACAACATTGGATCCCAAAGAGATGAAAAACTTTAAAGAGAAAGATAAAACTTCATAACAACTAAAGTATTTTTGTCAAGAGAAGTCATAAATAAAAGATAAGTAATAAAATAAACATTTATACATAAATATCCTTCATATATAGTAATTTTGAAAATTTTTTGTGACTTCAATTTTTAACACTGACCAATACCAGATAGGCCACAGAGTTTAAAATAATAGCAACAAATAATTAAATTGAACATTAATTTTGCTAATTATTAAAGAATCTCAAATAAAATGACTATATCTGAAGAGTTCACAACACGCCCCCACGGCCGCATATACCGGGCGGACACTTCCGCCTAGCCAATTCCAGGTCAGGATAGGCATTTCCGGGTCAGGGCATCTCGTAACCAGGATACCCAGCGGACCCGGACACCTCCGCCTAGCAAGTTCCGGGTCAAGGTGTCTCGCGTGACCAGGATCCATGACGTTACATGGCCACGTAAGCGCGCAACGTGACCATGTGATATAGGCACATGTGTGGAGTAGTGACGTGACCTGGCCACGCCCCCAGCCAGTTTTAAAGTGGAGCGCCATGATTCCCAGTCCCTCTTCTTCTCCACGCACGTGTCTCTCCCACAGGCTTGCGCACTCTGTCCCTTTAACTCTAATAAACTCTCTAAGTGGATTCTGTCGTGTTTCGTGACATTTCCTTGCAGGGTAAGAACACAACGCAGCTAAATAACTAACAATATCTTTTAAAGTTACAGATCATTAAAAAGGTTATCATACTTCCTGGCTGCTGTACTACAGTAGAATGAGTCTCTTATCAATAGCTTATGTAATGTCACTATATATGGTTTATGCATGTACATGTGTGCTCATGTATGTTTGTATTTGTTCAAATATGTGCAGGTGTATCAGGGCCAGGTCATCATTAGATATCTCCACCTTATTGTTTTTTTTTTTTTTTTTTTTTTTTTTTTTAACACAAAGTCTCTTACCTAACTTAACAATGTGTCTAGACTGGCCACTACCAAGCTCCTGGGACCCTCTTCCATCTACTTCCTGGGAGCTGGGATTAGAGTTGTGTCTTCATGCCTGGCTCTTATGTGGGTGCTGGGAATTTGAACTCAGGCATAACTGCTTGCATGACAAGCATGTTACCAACTGAGACATCTTCATATCCCACTATCTGGGCATTGTCTTAATTAGTGATTGATATGGGAGAGCTCTGCTCATTGTAGGTGGGGTCACACCTGGGCTGGTGGTGTAGAAGTAGATTGAGCAAGCCAGTAAGCAGCACTCCTCCATGATCTCCACATCAGCTCCTGCCTCCAGGTTCTTGCCCTTTTGACTTCCTTCCATGAGGAACAGTGATGTGGAAGTGTAAGCCAAATAAACCCTTTCCTCCTCAACTTGCTTTTGGTCTTGGCATTTCATCACAGCAGTAGAAACCATAAGATACACAACAAGCAGCAAAACATCATTGTGTTAGCAGTAACAGCTGGCAGGCTTTGCGCTGAGAAAATGCCGTGCATCACCTCTTTTAATGTTCACTGCAAACTCTTTGGGTAGAGAATATTATCCCATTTTGCAGGCAGGGAAAAGTGAGGTTTCTATAAGAGCTTAGCTGACTTGCCACCTAGGCAGCAAGAGATGGAGTCAAGCTCATACTCACTGTTTTTTCTTCTTTTTTTTTGAATTGAAAATAGATTTTAAATACAGTATATTTTGATTGACTTTGGTTTCTCCCCCCCAACTCCTCCCACATCCTTTCCACTGTTCTACCCACACAAATCTACAACCTTTCTTTCTTTCTCTCATTAGGATACAAACAGGCATCTAAAACTAATAATAAAATAAAAATACATAAAAATCAAAATAAACCAGAATTGGATAAAATAAACAAACAAAAGAGCCAAAGAAAAGATCAAGAAACACATATAGACACAGAGACACACACATTCATAATTCTCTCTCTCTCTCTCTCTCTCTCTCTCTCTCTCTCTCTCTCTCTCTCTCTCTCTCACACACACACACACACACAGAAATCCCATAAAAAAACAACTTCCATAGTATTGCTTTCTTTTAATACAGATGGGATAAATCTGTTAAAGAAGTGGAGAAATGCAGTTATGAAGGAGAAAACATTCTTGAACTTCTGAACAACATGACTCTTTAGCCAGAAGTCATGGCTCTTAATTGGCTCATCTCCTCCAGTACTCAGTGGGTACTCAGGGACATCCTGAGGCTCCTCTCAGTTAGCCAACAAGATATTGCCCAGCCCGGTTCTTCATCAGTTATACTTACTTCAGTTCAGAGTCTTCTTTTTCTTCCTTGGTAGGGGTCATTTTGATTCCACCTTTCCTTGCACGAGGGCAACCAGACAAGCTAAAATGAGTAATCAAGAACAGTATAAGACACTGTGATTATGCGATTATGACTGGGTATCATTGCCAATACATTAGTTTCCATTTGAGAAATGGGGTTGGTCTTACCTTCTGTGGGAAGCATAGTTTCCCGTCACATGCCCAGAACCATCACAACCTGGGGTTGGACACCTAAAAAACACAGGAACACAGTGGGCTGCCATGTTAGGGGAGAGATGGACATCATGACACATGTAAGTTAAAGAGGGTGAGCTGGACTCTTTTGGTTTAAGCAACTGTCTTTCAGTTAAGAATCCATGTTGAAAATAAAAACTCAACATGTGAAACTGCTGAGTGATATTTGGTTGACAATATATCGTTATTTATTATACATTAATTTTTTGAGATAGAGTATCACTTTGTAGCCCTGGCTAGTCTGGAACTCTATGTAGATCAGGGTGGCCTTGAACTCAGGCATTTGCCTGTCTCTACTTCCTGAGTGCTGGTATTAAAGGCATATGCCACCATGGTAGATGTTTTCTTAAATTCTACCTCAATGAGCATTCATAGGATGCTTTTATATCATGGAATGCCATTCCTGATCCACAAAGTAAGGAGTAACAGTTTCTCAAACAAAATAATTAGCAAACATCCAATTAGTTAGAGAAATAGACATTGAGAATCTAATCAACTAAAAACAGAAACACATTCTCTGCTGTTAGACACAAGTTTTTTACCCTTTTCTATTAACTTTAAAATTATTTTTAATAATGTTTCCATGCGTGTCTTTGTGTGGGTTTGTGCAGGTAAGTGCAGTGCTGCTGCAGAGGCCTGACCAGGGTATTATACCCCCTGGAACTGGAGTTCCGTTGGTGGTGAGCTGCCTGACATGGGTACTGGGAAGTGAAACTGGGTCTCCTGCAAGAGTAGTATTAACTCTTAATCACTTATCATCTCCCCAGCCCTTTACTAACATTTTTTTTTTTGTAAAACAGTGCTTTGGTAGTTTAGGTATTTTCTTATTATATATGATATAAATAGCTTGCTATATGTTATATATTAAGTCAAGAAATAACTTTTTAAATTTTTTTCCTTGAATATCTAAACAAGAGGTTAGTGAAATATATCTTTTTCTTGTATAGATAAAACAGACAAATTTTTTATTATGTGGCTATATGAAATATTTAATTACTCGACATTGCAATAGGACCTGTTGATCTACATGCTTCCAGTATCTTTCTGATGTTTTTAAACATAAAATTTAGAGAATGTACATGAAGTGATAGCTATAATTGAGATGTGGCAATGGAAACACTTAGACTATCATATTATGGTATACCTTACATTTCAATCTATTAATTATTAATCCCTAAACAGCCCTATATTTCAATCTATAAAAGTGGCTATTATTATTCAACACTTTACCTTGATACAATAAATTATACTTTAACATTTTGAAAATGAAGAACATATTTGCATATTTCCAACTTTTCACTATTTTGTTATAAAAATTTCAGGTTTTTATGTTCCTCATTATGAAGTCTATAAGATGTATTCTAATGTGAAGTTATTGGATATTTAATAGAAATATATTTATGTAAAACATCAAATGATAAATTTGAAATAAAATGAGAATAGAGGAAATAAAATCAATAACTAAATATTAGTATATATGTTACCTAGAGATCTTGTAAACAAAGTGGAAATGAGCCAGAGCAATGTTTAGTAAAAGTGAGAAGCAGTTGGGAGATTTAAAATTCTCATGATTTCTTAAAATGGATGCTGAAAATGTTTTACTACATCTTCACTAGTCTGGTTTAGGAAATAAATTCTGAAATTAGGAGCAAAAAGATTATGTTTGTATGCTATTTGTTACAAATCAGTATAAAAGGTAAGTACTATCCCCCTTTTCTCCAAACCCTAGCAAGGCAGTCCTAGCAAAGTGTAAGGGCTGGACTTCAGCCCTTTCAAATTTTGACAAGTGTGTTTTGCTATAAATCAGTCAGGTACAATTTTATGTTCTCTCGGCAAGGCAACATGGACACTAAAAAAATGAAGGCTCCACTGTGGTGAAGAAGGGCACAGAGGCCTCCCGGCACTTACTTAAGCTCCTGAGAGTTGGCAGCCATGAGGGACTTAAGAGTCTTGTCTGCTAGAGGACATCCAGACACACTACAGAGGGAAGAAGAGACACAAAGCATTGACTAGGACAAACTGACTCACAGATGTCCTGAGTTTGTGATATACATAAAGTTCTGAGTGACTAAGCATTGCAAAGAATTAACAGGGATTGGGTCTAGTTTTACTATTAATGAACATGGGCCCAAGGGGATTTTAATTATTTGTTGTAAACTCAGATTTGCTGTCTATCAAATGAAGGACTTTACTGAAATAAGAACTCAGTGATCAGCAATGACTAACAGTTCACACTCACTGCAGCACCAGTGACGATGGCTTCAGCTTTAAGCCACTGGCTAAGGAAAAGGAAATGCCATCAGTAGGAAAACAAATGAGAGAGCCTCTCATCCTGCTCAGCCACACCAACACCCTTATTTATTTATTTATTCAGGACCAAAAATGCCTCTTCCACTAGTGAGAGGCTTTCTTTGCTTAATGATAGGTGGGATAAGAGCCTGACATGAACCTTGAGTTTGTTTGTAACCAGGACCAGAACACTCTTGAACAAGGATCATGATTTCTATGTGCCATATCTAAATCTCTGAAAAATAAATAACCCCCAAATTCAACTAACCTACTGTCAATTTCCTAATCTAGACAGCCACTTGCTATTCTATTAGGTGACCTGAAATAGACCAAGATGATGACAACCTGAACACATGCAAGAATATTTGGTACCTGCGGTGAGATGCATAGTTGCCTGTGACATGGCCACTTCCATCACATCCTGGTGTAGGGCAGCTGTGTCAGCAGAAAAACAGATCGTGAGTGTCAAGTGCATTTCATAGATTATTGATCTTCCAGAGAAACTGAAAAGCACTTTCTCCTTTCAAGACTGCACTGTTTAGGAGATGCAGAAGCTAGAGTATTAAGTACTTAGAGGTTAAAAAGAGAATTCATAGGTAGAAGAAAAGTAAGCATGTCATTTCCAGACACTTTGTTTTTTTCTCTTTTCAACATTATGTCCAAATTTCCCACTCAAACAAGGTGAGAAGTGATGCTAACATGCTGTCCTGGTGGTTTGTCAGTCAACAATCCATGCTGTTCTGTTCTTGGAAAAGATAAATTTATGTCTCCATAACACAGAAATATGTGAACAGAAATCTTGGCACCAGTGATATGATACATTATAGAAAGGGATTTCTGTAGGCTTTCAAGAGAAAAACCACCTAGTAACCCTGACAGTTTAGAAACTACAAAGAAGAAAAC
This sequence comes from Peromyscus leucopus, assembly GCF_004664715.2. Taxonomy (NCBI): domain Eukaryota; kingdom Metazoa; phylum Chordata; class Mammalia; order Rodentia; family Cricetidae; genus Peromyscus; species Peromyscus leucopus. The sequence goes on along the minus strand of NC_051064.1, from coordinate 31,388,675 downwards.
CTTTGACTAAATGTAAATTGATATTTTATGTGAGAAAGTTATTGATGACAGAGAAATAGACAAGATATTTAGTTACTAGAACTCTTGAGCAGTTTCACTCAAAGCTGTAACAAAACACACACCTTTTTTCATAGCTAGCCTAAGGACAGATTTCAGGATGTCTATCAAAGGGTCCACTGTGATCTGTATCTTTTCACACTTTTCAGAAACTTCTGTTTTAGCCTTCTTATGTACATTTTAAAAACATCACAACAACTTTGTTATCCTTAAGAGGTATCTTTCCAATTAGAGATTCTTTAGCTTTTCAATTGCTTAATTTCTTAGATGCTGTTGAAATTGCCCATTTGGAGTGCATAGATGGATTCCATCCTGAAGTGCTATCTGTGGTTGTATTAAGGATCTGAGGGAAAGCATTGTGTTTTCCCTGACATCCTGCCTAAAGCAAAGTCCTTTCTGTCCATGTATATTAAATTCAGAATGAAGCTTTTTGGGGATTAGTAACATTATGATACTATCCCCCTCTAAGTAGTTTCTCTTTTAAGCATTTATCAAATGTTTTAGGCAATGTAAAGAAACTATGAACATTAGGGAATCTCAAAGGGATATTTGCTTTTCAGGGACTGATCTAAATTGGGATCATTTAATTCTTTTTCTGTCTCTGTTTCTGGATGGGATATCAGAAAGTATAGATAGTAAAATATATGTACAAAAAAGTTTTTTAAAAAGTAATGATGATTACATTCAGGCTGAGATATCTTTTTGATAAACATTTATCCACTGAATACAGAAATATCCCTAAACACCATTTAATGAGAACAGAAGGGCTTTCAAGTGTTTGGGAATTTTCATCCCCAAATAGTATTCCAAAAGCACTGTTTTTTTTTTTTTTTTTTTTTTTTTTTTTTTATTTCTCTTCTATTTTCAACTATGCTCAATGATACTTCCCAAGAGGCAAAGAAGTTATACTAATTTCACACTAATTATCTGTAAATTATCTATGGAATATAGTATTAACATATGAATTTGATTAGATAAAAATTTAAAGCTTTGTGGTACAAAAAGGTCAAAAGAATAAATAATTAGTGGCAATATTATTCTTGATAGGAGAATGATATTCTTAATTGACTCCTGGTAGGTCTTTGATGGCTGGTGTAAATTCAAATCTATAATAAAAAATACTTTTCAATATTACATACTACTAGTTGGGAGATATATTCTTGGAGGGTTTTCTGATAAAAAATAACAAAATTAAAGAAAAGAAACTAGCTAATTCTCTTGGTAATTGATTTTCAAATCTATTCAAGTCAGAAGAGAGTTGATAAAATTTAACAAATTCTTTCTGGTAGTTTTGGGTAAGTTGTCATTCTATGATTATCTCTTAAAAAAGAAATGTATTGATCCTGGGTTCTGTCCTCAGCTCCGGGGGAAAAAAAAGAAATATATATAACGAAGATAGTACAATACTCAGCATACTAACACAGACACAAACAAATCAGAGACTCCACCCAAATGATGGGTGGGGTACTTGGGAGGTCTCTTAATTTTCAAGGAATTCAGAATGGACTAGAAAACACAGTTCAAATTCTTGGGAGCCTTCCTATGTGCATTTACCTTCATACTCCAGGAGTGTTGTACATTACAAAATAATACCACTTCATTTTTTTTTCTGTTCCAGGCTAGTCAATTATCATTCACACAGCGTTTAGTTTATAATAACTTTTGGCAGTTTCTAAATACCTACCTTCAAAAGATAGATTTTTGCCATTTTGAAAGAGATTGGAAAAAAAATCACATGGAAAAGAAGTTAAGAAAAAAAAAAAACTGATGAAGAGGCTCAAATAGCAGATCCAAGGGGAGGGAGTAAGTGCCTGCCTCTCATAAGTGGACTTCTGGAAAGAAAAAGTTGTGAGAAATGTGAATTCTGGTGTGTCTGGTACCCCTCACTATGTTGTGTAGGTCACTAAGACCCAGGTGAGGCCTGAACTTTGCAGCTCACTGTTCATGAATGACTATGGAATCTGTAAAGAATTCCAATATCCAAGCTTCTTAAAAGCTACTTGCATATCAGACAGCAAACAGGTCCTTTAGCAGGAATGATCTACTGATATCTATTTCATACAAGGCCCACACTTACCACTGGCCAGCATATGAAATGTGCACTCTGTCTCAGATTATTGTGCATGCAGCTTAAGTACTAAGAAGTACACAGTACATGTTATGAACTAATGATGTGGCCAAGGCAGAGAAGAAAATGAGGAAAGAAGAGTAGAGATGCCTTCTGGGCCTCATTCTCAGGGCAGATAATGTAGAGCAGGGAAGAAACAATTGTACACACTGGCAAGTTAGTGATAAATTCTGGAAGGATCCTGAACCCAGGATAGGACTGTTAGCCCTAGAGACAAGGAACTGCAGTAGGTGGAGGGCCTCTCTGGCAAGTGACACTGGAGGGAAGGACTAAGAAACAAGAACGTGAGCTCCTTTTAGAGACTATGGGCCAGGTGACAACAATTGCAAGGCCCTGAGACAAGTGTGCTTCTAATGAGCATGGGAAACAAGAGATGAGGTTGCCCAGTATGTAAGGTCTAGGAGGAGGAAATGCTCTGCCCTTGTGAACTAGTAGATACGCCTCAGAGGTTAGAGCCAGGGGTGGCATACATGTGGAAGAGGAGAACAGAGGTCTAAAAACTAAGCTGCAGGCATTTCAGTCACCAGAGAACTGTGCTGAATCTAGGAAGCAATTATTGTGAGGTAAAGAAAGTCCTCAGGTGAGGGGGTCCCAGGAGTCAAGTGTGGCTGGTGAGTGATGGATCATGGAGGAGAGCATGGTCACAGTATCTGCTGTCTGTCAGGCAGGAACAAGGGTCAAAGATACACCTCCACACAGGAGGTGAGAGGGCTGTGGAGAGCTTCACAAGAACCCTGGTTTGGATGCAGCTGTAAGAATGGAAAAGATTAAGGAGGATAAATGGTGTGGTGTACCACTAAACACCTTCCCAAGGAGTCTAGCTCTAAGAACAAGAAGATCCTTTGAAGCTTCTCCAGGGGAGTTTTTAAACAGAAAGAATGTATTTATGTAGAAGATTATAGAAGGGAGGAGATAGTGCCCAAGTAGAAAGGTTATTCTTTTCCAGAAACTCTAACTGTCCACATATCTGTGCATCACTCTACATTTTCCTGATGGCAAATTATTTCCATAATGTTATTTGCTCCCTCCCTCCCTCCCTCCCTCCCTCCCTCCCTCCCTCCCTCCCTCCCTCCCTCCCTCCCTCTGTCCCTCACTCTCTTCATCCCTTCCTCCCTTTCTCCCTCCCTCTCTCCATCTCTTCCTCCCTTTCTCCCTACCTCTCTCCATCCCTCTTTTCCTCCCTCCATTCCTCCCTCTCTCCCTCACATTGCTAAATGACACTTCTTGCCTCCTGGTTTGTTTGAATTCTGTTTCATTTTTATGGACACACAGTATTTGTCATATTTATGGGGCTGTTATGACATACATCTTAAGTGTCTCCCAACGACTATGTCAAGTGTTGGAAGCCCTGTACTAGGGTGTGTTAGTATTTAGAGATGGCAAACCTCAAGGAGTGTGGCCTAGGAGGAAGTCACTGTAGTTGTGCCCCAAAGGGGATATTAGGATCCTTCTTCTTGTTCTAAAACACAATGATGTAAGGAGTTTTCTCCATTATATACTTCTGCCATAAAGTTCTGCTTCACCACAGACTCAAAGGCAATAGAGCAAAGCAGCCATGGATTAAAACTTCCAAATTCATAAGCTATAGTAAACCTTTTTCCTCTTATAAATTGATGACCTCTGGTATATTATAGCAGTGACAGAAAGCTGAGTAACACAGATAAAATGTTATTGTTTGACTTATATATAATTTATATTAATGGCTGAATCAGGGTAATTGCTCATTCAATTCTTCTGAGTTAAAAACCCCCAAGAGGACTGGAAACCATTTCTTCCCAAGTATAATTTTCAGAGTGGCCACAAGGTTAGCTGACTCCTTGAAATCAGGATTTAGACACTGTAAGTCAAGATATCTCTAGCTGAGAACCTGTGACCAAAGAGTGTGCCTCTCTATTTTGTTTGTAAAAACAGAGGTTCCCACCTCTTGATACATACTTTTGTAGGCTTCCTTACTGCAGTGCAGAGCACTAGGTATATGCTGACTAGTTGAGATGTCCTAAAGTAGTTAGACCTTTTCACTCTCCTATAGTAGTTAATTCAGGGCATTAGCACTCACAATTGTAAATTTATGTCTCCTAATTGCAGAATCTTTTAGAGCAGAATCTTTAAATAGCTGAGCACCACTTACGTGATTAGCTCTTTCTTGAGATCTCTTGAATGGAGCTTGGGTTTTGGGCTTGGAATAGAGGCCTCTCCAGCAAACTTTTTTTCCTCTAAATTTTCAAGGGAGTTCACAGGGTCTTTCTGGAAAACAAATAACAGCCAAAACAAACAAACAAACAAAAATGGTGGTGGGGGGAAGAGAAAGGGAGAAGACATTAGGGAACCATGAAAATGACAACTGGATTTGAAATTATTAGTGTCAACTGAGTTTGAAGACATACCTTCAGTCCCACAAAAGAGTTATAAGAAAAATAAAAAGATAATAAGTAAAAGGACATGTTCTGATTGTTAGAGACCTTTATCCAAAGAGTTAGGGATTAAAACTGAGGAAGTGACACCTTTTAAAAGTTCACATCTTTGTGGATATAGAGACATTTCTTGAATATATATGGTTGTTAATATATTAGAATATTTCAAGCCATTTCACTAAATAAACATGTCCTAATGAATGCATGGATCATTGTTTGCCTATCCAGCTGCCGCAGCAGCAGCAGCAGCAGAACAGAAGGAGCATTGTGCCATAGTAAGAGCATTGGTAGAACTACCTCAATGTGATGTTATTTTATACCAAATTAACAGACTCAAGCCTGGTACAATACCATACTTTATATTTCTGTGCTGCTAAGTATTCTATGTTATTCTACTGATTAAAAAAATAGCTGATATTAATATGCCCTGAAAGGTAAATGTGCATGTGTCCAAGCTGCAGGAGGCTTTTTCAATGCATCCCCCATCCCCCCAGTAATCTGTGGCAAGGTAGGTGAGTGAAGTTTGTTTTTAAAGTTTTATTATGGAAATGGCTAAAACAGAAGGATTCCTGATAAGGGAGCTTTCTAGCTGCCTATTCTGTGCTCACTTTAATGTGGACTTGGCTTACTAGCAGTTCCATTCTAGTTTAGAAATGTCTTGGCTTTTTGAAAGTTGATGTGAAAGCTAAATTCAACACTGTCTCAGTGTGGAAGAGCCTGCTTTCCTACTTAGATCTGTACTTTTCGCAAAGTAGCATGAAGTAAAATAATCACTTTATTGTTTTCTTTATTCTAGAGTTGGGAACAAAAGTCTCTCCCTGAAGGCATGTCCATTTACAGCCAAGCATGAGAATGTTTCTGGTTGAGGGTTAAATCTGTGTGTTATGGAATGTGGGATTTTTAAAGAAAATGATCAATATTAAAGTTCAAACTACTACATCACTAAAATACATATAAAACAGTTTGGGCTGGATACATGTTGTAAAGGATTTTTACAAGATGGTTTTATTGGTGAGGACCTTTTAAATATTTTATAACTTTTTAAACTATAGACTCTTGCGCTTTCAATTGTTTGTTAACTGGTTGTATTTTTTACTTTTGCTTTGCCTTAATATTCTACTTTGCAAACATGCAGAGAACATATACATATGTGGCCATAGCTAAAAGAGTTTTCAGAATTAGTTCTGTTATAGAAACACATTATACTGGATGAATTTTTAAATAGCACCCAGTATAGAATTCAATAATATTTTTGAGACTGTTATTCAACACTTAAAAAAGTATAGTTTTGAAAAAGAGTAATTTTGTTCTATATAAGATATACAAGGAAAACATACATATGTGTATTTAGAGAGTAGGCATGTGCAACCAGATTTTTCAACATACAGATGGAAGGTTATATTGATTTCAGTAAAGACCAGAACATAATGGTAACATGAGTAACAGATAATAGCATCTGGCACTTTTAAAATTTTAAGCCCTGAAATCTTTGGATAACTGACAGTTGAATGTAGCTGACAGTCCTAGTTATTTCTCAGTACTTTCCTTTTGAGATATTTTGTTTTTGTTATTTTTTTTTTCCAGATTCAGGGTATTTTTTAGGGGGCATCTGGACAGGCTATTTTGCTGAGAGAGATAGACAATATTTTCTGAAAATTACCACCAAAATTAAGCAACTGTTGTGCATATGAACTAGATAACAATGAATTAGAAATAATCACTCAATTTCTGGTGGTATGGGTGCTATGAGGTAGGGGGCAAATGGGAAGAAATGCCCTTAGGTCTTCAAACATTCATGATGAACTGCTAGGGTGTACTCAGTGTCCCCAAGCAAGCACAACAAAGGGACCTTGTTCCTTAGTCACATTCTGAAGATTTGCAAGAGCATTAAACTTTGGTCCTCATCCTTGGACCATCCAAGGAAATGATAGCTTCCACACACCTTGTCCAAACTATTTCTTCCCTATTCTGCTTCCATCTCTTCCTCCTCATTTTCCCTTTTGAAACTTTTCTTAATATTCCCTAGAAACCTCTGTTGTAACTTTTTCTTTCTTCTTTTTTTTATATATTACTCCCACTTTACTTTTCTTTGTCTTTGGTAATTCCAAGCTAATCACTTAATTTCTGTAACACAAGGACCAACACTCACACTTTCTTGTGTATCACTTCTCTTCTCTGGAAATATTACTAAACTTATTTTACAGGAATGTTGGGATCATAAGACATGGTATAGAAGGAGTTACTGTTTTGGTTTTTTTCTGCATGTGGTGCTCCTCTGCTGTCTTCTGAATAAGGATTCTAAATACAAGTTATTAATTTAATCCAAGTTACTTTCCAAAAATTGTATCTACCAAGTCTCATACTTGTTTACTTTAAGATTCAGAATATTATGTGAAAATACTCTTTGCTCATAGCCTACATTGGTACCAATGAGGGAACAAAGAACAAAGGCAAGAGTTTGTACCGGGAATTTTAATGCTTGAGCATCACTTTTATGTGAGTCCCAATCAACTACGAACAGCTATGGAAGAAGTGTTTAGCTCACTCAGGGTAAGCATTGTGAGTCCACAAACACTTAGCATCCTCCCAGTCCCCAGGACTCTACCAGTGGCACTGAATTCCAACATAGCTTCTAAGTTCCATTTCAGAATACTTCAGTTGAAAACTGTAGAGCAAGACTGCCCTGACAGACCTGAGTAAGCCATTCTGAAAACTAAGGACCCCCTCTTCTTCATCTCCCCATACCCGCCTCTCTCTCCCGAGAATTGAAACATTGTCACAAATATATGTTGAAGTAGGGAAAAACATTTGAATCTATACAACTACCAAGATGAACCCAAATGTTTCCTTCTTTTTCTTTTCTTTTTTTTTTTTTTTTGAATTTTATAAAAAAGATTAGAAGTAAAGATAAAATGTTGCTAGGAGACTCATTTTCTGACACACTAGGCTCTAAGAAGGATAGACAAGAAGGCAGTGGGAGAAGTGGCAGATGGTGTAAAAATGTAGTGGTAGCCAAACTACCCTGGATTCGCTGTATGAAAGGACGTCATACCCAAGGGCTCATTGCTGCATTTCTGCATAGGTTCACATCCTCCTGGCTGACACTGGGCACCAAGATTCTAAGAAGGTTTCTGGTACATAAATTGACCAAGGTTCAGTCAATGCAGTTATGTGGTCAAGAACAGAATGTTTAAAAGCCTGTCATGACATGGTGTTGAGCTCTCAGAACATGCTGGCATTCTTATTCCATATAAGAATGAGATGCAGTTATAGATACTCTATAAAGCACTATTTTTCTTGAAACAGAATGACTTCTATTTAGCCCACATCATCTCCCAGCACCCTGCCTGTTGCCTCCTCAGCTCCACTAGTAGGTGGAGTGTGGTGTAACTTTGGTTCTTCTGTGTGTACACAGGCTGGCAGTAGGAAAAGTTTGTATTCATTACTGCAGACCAATAAACTGACACTAAAAGTATTTGGAACATAAGAGGTTTTTTGAGTTAGGGATATTTAAATGATGAAGCCTATGTAAAGATCTGAAAATCTCCAACAAGGTACAGTAGTGTCATTCTAACTGGATGCTGCTGCTACACAAGCCCATTCATTGTCTAGGCAGTGGCGTGGTTTGACATTGATGATGTTGATACAAGGAGTCCTAGGCTCAGGGTTTCTTCCAGATGGATGTCTGATCCCCGTGGATACCTGCTTGTGTTACTTTTATGTACTTATTAAGAAAGGGTTTCATGATATAGACTACACTGACTTTGAACTCACAATCCTCCTGCCTTAGTTTCTTAGGTGCTAGAATTACAGAATTACAGGTGTGTGCCCTATGCCACTATGAGCAGGCCTGAGGCTAGGTGAGCACCATGGTGGAGATGAAGTTTTTCCCCTAGTGTGTCTCCCAGACCTCTTTCACTGCTTATCCTTAGAGATGCCAGAGGAACTATGTAGAAGGAAAAAAGGAGGGGAAAGCGAGAAAGGAATGGAGAACCTGCAAGCCTGTGGTCACTACTGCAAATGTTGACTCATTCCCAAGATAGTAAACAAAAATCAAATTGCTCTCCCCATCTCTGAAACACAAATAGCCAAACAAGATCACACATATTTCTGCAGCAAATCAATATGTTGGTCTTTTAAACATACCACCTAGAAAGCCTCTCAATGACATTTCTGATTAATATCACAATCGGATCATCCACATTCATCACCAGGGCTACCTTTGTACTTATGTGGGACCAAAGCATCTGCTCAGGCCACGTAAATGGCTCACTCTCCAGAAATAAAAAGGGCCAGATTCTTCCTATCCTGTCACAAACTTTGGCCCCTTTCAAGATAGTCAAACACATAAGTATGTCTCCTGGACTTTGGGACTGATTCCACCTAGATGTCCAGAGACCTGCTCTTTCAGTTACTTGCAAAATTCTCCATGGACATGTCCTATGCCTTAGGACCTCCAAGACACCAAAGATGTGGCTTTGACATGTTTTTAAGACTCTTATTGTCCCTGGCTGCATTTCACCTTGACACCAATTCAAAGTGTGTTACTGAGTTGGCTTTTAGTGTTGAGTAATGCATTGCCCTTTACAGGCTGCTGTGAGGACAACTGCCATCATTTTGCAAATTAAACTCACTATCATGATGCTAATTTAGGCAAATGACCTGAAAAATTGAGTTCATTAATAAATTTCTTCTGAAATTTAGAAGCATTACTTTATTATGATCTAAAGCAAGGCATAAGGATTGAGAAGATGGCTCTTGCTGCTCTTGAAGAGGACCTAAGTTCAGTTCACAGCACCTACATGATGACTTACAATCATCTATAACTCCTGTTCCATGGGATATGATCCCTTCTTGTGATCTTCATAGGCACCAGGCTTGCATAAATAAATGCAGGCAGATCATTCAAATATATAAAAATAAAATGGAAAATCTAAAACAAGGCATAACACAATACCTCTCTCTCCTCCTCTGTCTTTCCATGGGTTTTGCTATAGTTGATGGGCACATCCCAGCCTTCTTGGTCACAAAGAGCCTGATAGAATGCAGCATTGACAAGAAGGCTGCTTGCTTTGAATGGGGAAGAAGATGGGGTTGTAATTGTAGTGTGAGGGGAAGTTGGGGGTATAAACTTGTCCAGGATTCGGTTTTTTTTCATGCTTAAGTCCAATGTGCCATTTTCATCCACTTCTATCTCAGCTCCCTGATAGAGAACAGAAACAGAAACAGAAAACATCTCAGCAGTATGCAGTTAGAGGCTAGCCATGTGGGGCTTTTAAAGGATAATTTAAAATGTAATCTTTTACGGAAGTATATCTGCTTTTAAATCCATCTTTCTGATTTGCATTGGGTAACATTCAATACTTAGGCAGACTTTAAAGAACAGCCCATTAATGTGCTTCATATTTCTGGGTTTAAACAAAGTAAGCTTAATATAAATGCGATGAATTGGGTAAAACAATTTTACATACTTGCATATCTTTAAAGTTTAGCTTCAAAAGTCTTCTACCCACTGGAAGTATCATTCCAAACTCACCATTTTAACATTAACATTTTAACATTAATATTTGTATTTAGCAAAAGTGATGTATAACTTCCCAACTCCCTGAATCATAATATTATTCTAACATTATAAATATGCAAACCAAATCAGCTAGAAGAGAATTTTCCAGAATGTAGAATTAGGAAAGCAACATGCACCTTAGACAATCTCAACTGGAGAAGTGTGCTAGCTGATTTTGTGTCAACTTGACACAGCTAGAGTCATCAGAGGAGCCACCTCAGGAGATCCAGCTGGAAGACATTTTCTCAATTAGTGACCCACGGGGGGGGGGGGGGCAGCCCATGGTGGGAGGTGCAATTGCTGGGTTGTTGATCCTGGGATAAGAAAGCAGGCTGAGCAAGCCAGTGAAAGCAAGCCAGTCAGCAGCTCTTCTCCAAGGCTCCTGCCTCCAGAATCCTGGCCTGTTCAAGTCTGTAACCTGACTTGCTTTAGTGATAAACAGTGATGTAGAATGACGATTTGGAATGAAGGCATTCGTTTTCTAGTGCTTCCTGTGAGACTTAACAGGGATGAGGCTTTCCAGGCCCACTCCCTTTGGGATCCTTTGGCCAAGCTGCTAATTGTTTCTGAGGAGTAGTCTTTCTGTTTGGGTAGTAGCCACTCGTGATTTGCACTGTAAGTGGCTTGTGTTAACATTATCAGAGCTCCCCAAAGCTGGAAAAACATGCCTATCGACTCTCCAAATGAATCGAATAACCTTGCTATTATTTCTACATCACTCATCAATTTATAGTTAACTTCTTGACAAGTTCTTGACTTTTCCTTTTTAGTTGGCAAAGGAGACATCTTTTTGATTATGTGAGCAAGATCCTTACTCCTGCAGTCACCAGATACTGCCCAGGGCACATGTTTTAATGCTGTTCTTGTGCTCCTTTTCTCAGCAGTCACACAGGCTGGGATCACTGTTTGTGCTTGTCAAAGTCCCTCTTCTTTTTGTTTGTTTTACCCACAAAGTCCTATCTAGTCACTCAGCCCATCAGCATTTATGGTAGGTAAATACACTTCTAATATGGCAGGCTAAGATGCTTTGGCCATATCTTTCTGTCCCTTTTTAGTAAATAGTTTAATCTCCTGTGATAGTTTTAAGCCCTGAATTTGACATTACAGCTTATCCAGGATAATAACATAGTAACCACAGCATCTTATGCCATCTGTATAATATCAAATACATTTTTATACCAGCATTAATAAACCTCAGTTACAAAAAAATCCAAGATATTAACCATATCAGTGCCACCAGCCCCCCTTCTTACACGAGCTCACAATTCATTCTGCCAGTCGGGCATCAAAGCAATTTTTTGCTTTGTAGCTGATGTGTAGCTATAGCAATGAAACAGAGCAATAGTAATCAAGTTTAATGGCCAACGTAAAGTAAAATGCTAAATATTGTAGTTACTGACATTTTTCATAAAAAAAAAATAAAAAAAAAACTTGGGTTAAAGCTGCACAACCAACATTCACATAAAATTCCAGACCTCTGTGACAGATGGCTTAGGAAAAAGAAGCCATGTGACTGGGCTGCAGAGTTTTATAGTGCAAAACCCATAAATAGTGCAGATTTAGCTTTGAAAAATACCAACTATTCCAAGAATAGTCTCATATATATGTATATGTATACATATATATATTAGTTTTTATAGAAGTATTTCAAATATTGTTTAAAAATTAGAGATTCTAGGAGCCATTACAATTATTTGTGTTATATAATTAGAGTTGATTAGGAAAATCTCACTCCTAATGTTTGAAAAAGGTGTCTCAGCTTCCTGCTCAGGGCACCTGACTTGGGGAAAATGGATGTCGTGTGCTTGGGATAGGAGTCCAGATGGGCTTTAAGTAAGTGCGCAGATGCATCTGACAATTACACTGTAGCAGGAAAGGCCCTTTCTATCCACGATGGGGATCACACACTCACAGCATGGGTTTTTAATCAGAGTAATACCACCAGGCACCATTTTTCTATGCTTTGAACTCTAAATGTCAGTACAGAAATCTGAGAGGTGGGAAAGGCTGGTGGAGAGGCAGGGCCAGAGTTGCAGCTGAGTTGGTCCTTTTCTCTTACACCTTCTAACACTTGGATTTCTAAAGAGCTATTTGGAGTCTTTATTTGAAGTACTTATACTTTAAATTTCCTAGGGCTGCCTATATACCTTCCAGTTTAGGAGGGACAATATAGGCCATCTATTGATGCTGCCTTTGAGATGCCCACCTTACTGCTGTGGATGTGTGCATTGCATTACTGAGGACATGCACAGTATGATCATAACATTACAGTATAGAGAAAAGAGAATCTCAAAACAGATTTTTCTGGCTTTCAAGGGCATATTTTATGGGTAATGACTTCTAATGAAAGGCACCAAGTTTATTACCAATGATGGTGAAACTGAAGGTTTACAGACCTAGTGTTGTAATCATCATTTCTCCTAGAAGATAAGTAGTGCCATAGATGTTCAACAACAGGGACATGATTAGTGTGACCGGGGCACCTCTATCAACTAGAACATTACCTGATCAGTGAGACAGTAATTATGTGAACCAAAGAGCAGGTTAGAAAGTCTTATACAACTGAAGACAGAAAGCATGCACTCTATTCTTACTCAGCAGTAACTAATTGCTACCACTGTAAAGATGATAAACATATGAAACATATTTATAACACAGAATTATACAGTGCAAAGAAGAAATGACTAATCCAAGGTGTGAAATTGAAATGAAATTTAGAGATACTTCCCCAAATTTCTAGGCCTTGTTCAAACAAAACAGGCATTTTGAATTTGAAATCATGGTCTACCAAGCTCTTGGTTTAACAGCCATAAAGCACTTTAGAAAATAACTAAGACTATGTGTGAATTCGAATTTCATTTCCAGCGATTATAGTCATGCCACTCACAGAAAATCATTATTTCTGTACCACTATTTCTTCCACTGAAAAATAAAAAGTATTATCCATGTTAATCTTTAGGAGGATTTAAAGGGATTCACATAGTCAGAGATCTATGAACAGTATGTAGCACATAGTAGGTATTCTACAAATCACAATCCCCAAAAAGACATAGCCCTCAGCTATTCATAGGGCTAAAGAGTCAATATTTCATTTCTTTACTTGTCTTGAGGCAGGGTCTCTCTACATAGCCCAGGATGGCCTCAAGCTCATGGTACCCTATCTCAGCCTCTCTGGTTACAGGCTGAATCACCATGCCCAGCAAGAAGCTAGTTGTTACATATCTAGTTACCATACACTTATGCAGTCAGTTTTTTATGGTCCCTGCCTCGAGACCCTCATCTGATCTTTCATTCAAAATGTATGGTACAATGTGTTCAGATGTTAAAATATGCTTTGGGTTCTAACCACCCAGGGCCACTGGGGTATTACTGTGAGCAGGCAGCACTAATGGCATGCTGTTTCTAGGCCCCATTCAAGCAAAAACAGACTTTGAACTTTAAACACTTCAAGTAAGTGTCAAATTTTTGTTTTCTTTTAAGGAACTGTGCATATGTCATTTTGTCTAAGCAGGTGGGGAAAACACTAAAACAAATAACAGAATGCTTGGCAAGTAGCAGTGATGAGGATAAAGATAGACTTGAGGCATGTTCTACCTCTGTGTATTAAAATAGGTTGGCGCAGCTCTCAGGGGCACTGACAGAAAGTGCCCAGCAAACCTGGGATGCTCACTCTCTACCCATTGACACTCATGACTCTACTCCTACCAGAGGCACAGGGGTTGGGCAGAAGCACCTTAAGGTGTGTGACACTGTGTAAGGTGGTGTGTGACACTGTGTAAGGTGTGTGACACTGTGTAAGGTGTGTGACACTGTGTAAGGTGTGTGACATTGTGCAAGGTATGTGACATTGTGTAAGTGTGACATTGTGTAAGGTGTGTGACATTGTGTAAGGTGTGTGACATTGAGACCAATTTATGTTTCCAAACTCATATTGATGTTAAATAAAGATGGAGGACGTTTTATATATCTTAGAACCAACAAAAGTACTGGAATAAAAAGAAAACTAGTATTTCAGAAAAAATTACCTTTTAATCCTTATGATATTCACTATGAACTAAATGTACAAATTATTCTCTCCTTTCTTAAACAATATGAAAGAGATCTGGTGGTATGAATATGTTATTCAGAGGTAAGATGGTATTTTAAAACAAATAGTTTCTCTTAATATCTAAAATGTAGTGGGCTCTGGATTTGGAAAGTGACCAGTCATGTTAGAAATGGCCTGATGTTCTTTGCACAGATATGATGTGTACCTGATGTATAGAGAACACAGGTTTGTTAAATGGACAACAGTATGGATAGCAGGGTAAATTATGTATATCATCTGTGGTAGTCTGAATGAAAATGATCCCCGTAGATTCATAGTAAGTGGCACTATTAGGAGGTATGGCCTTATTGGAGTAGATGGGGCCTTGTTGGAGGATATGTGTCACTGGGGCATGGGATTTGAGTTTTCAGAAGCTCAAAACAGGCCCACTGCCTTACTCTTCCTGCTGCCTGAGGATCTAGATGTAGAACTCTCAGCTACTTCTCCAGCACCATGTCACCCTGCATACTGCCATGCTTCTAACCTTGATGACAATAGACTAAACCACTGAACACTAAGCCAGTACTTGTTAAATGTTTTCTTTATAAGAGTTGCTTTATAAGAGTTGTTTTCTTTAAAAGAGTTTCTTTCAAAGAGTTGCTTTACAGCAATAGAAACCTTAACATCATCATATTTTTATATTTAAAATATGATAGAGACTCAGAGTTTCCTTGCCCCTCTGAAAACACTCCGAGTGTTTTGCAGATCACTAATTCAGAACCCTACTTAGTGTAGAGTCAGTTGTGTCCTTGTAGAAAAATCTGTATTGCTTGAGGTGGTATTTCAGCACTTTTAAGGTTTGTAGGCTTTGGCCAACAGGCTGCAGTGTGCTCTTCAATTAATTCTCTGATCGGTGCTGTAAGCAACCAAAGAGATGCTCACAGCAAATATTTCTGGATGAGAACAAGAGGAAAAGAAGTAACCAGCCATCTCCGGTTCAGATGGAAGTCACTGTGAAGCCACCTGTGCATGCCCCAGCCGCCACAGGCCCACCTCTACCTCAGATGTCCAGGGGTGGAGCATTCCTTTCCTTCTGCTTATTGGTAAGCTCACTGAATCCAGAGTCTGAAGCTCAGTCTGAAGCAGTGGTTCTCAAGCTCTCTAATGTTGCAGCCCTTTAATAGAGATCCTCATGTTGTGGTGACCTCCAACCATAAAATTATTTTTCTTGCTACTTCATAACATCAATTTTGTTACTGTTATGAATCAGAATGTAAATATCTGTGTTTTCTGATGGTATTAGGTGGCCCCTGTGAAAAGGATATTCTATCTCCAAAGGAGTCATGACCCATAAGTTGAGAACATAGTCTTAACCAGTGGTGAAGACAATGCCAGTGCTTAGAGTACACTTGCCAACATGACTTATATACTGACATAACTATAGAACAAGAAAACCTGTTTTCTGCATTTGCTTCTAAATATGAAGCATAGGAGATCTTATGGGAGTGAACTTTGAGAAATAAAGACATTAACAACCTGTGATAGAGGGAAAAACTCAAATCTCCTGGAGGAAGAATGAGGCCGGCATGCAATGCTCAGGGGAAGATGGCATCTAATCCCATGTTTGCTGGCAATAGCAAAGCCACACATCCAGCATGGTTTGCTTAAATGCAGGTCTGCAGAGTTAATTAACCAGTTTTTGTTTTGTTTTTAAAAGAGTTGTTTCAGCAAATTTGTGAGAAACAGTTCTATATTCATAACACCAATGAAGACAGAGTTCTACAAATTGGTACAATTGTGTGGAAATGTGAGTGCTATGCAGTTCAGCAGTACTGTTCACAGTGATGCTGAAGGGAGCCATAACTATCCTTTGTTAACAACCCTTATGTGAGGTAGGTACTTCTCACAGGAAATTTTTTTTTAATATCTCTGGCAGGCATAAGTAGCTCCTTTCAGAAGCTCATCTAAGTCCCTTCTATTTCCACTGTCCATATCCAGGCATCAGTGGAAAATGCAAAGAGCTGTACTGGAGAGGACATTATCTTAGGAATACCAGGTCTGCTGCATAGAGCCTCACTGACACAAGGAGTGGGCAAACAGACATTAGAAAAGGATTATATGGCTTTTTGAAATATGGTGGTTAAGCAGGTGTTTTTCTGATCAGAAATGTGTTTTTAAAAGAGAGCAGCTGGACAGAAAACACCACTCAACTGTTAGTCATCTGTGTGTTACTTGCTTGATATCAGCAATTAAATGGGCTCTGAAGATCTGAGGTGAAAGGAGCATTCTGGGGATCAGGGAAATGTGCACATGTGCAGCATTTGTCCTAGCAGGGCCACTCAGCTGCTTCACGTAAGTAACTGTGATGGCAGACCCCATTTGCTATGAAACAGAGATTAAGTCAGGCACACAGCACTAGGAAGGAAGACACTGAAGTATTTCTGGAACCAAGTATCTCTATAACAGTCTTAAAAAAGAAAAATAAATCAGATCTTAAAATGTCAATTCAAAAATAAGGTTGTGTTTTAAAATCCCTCAAATTCGTCTCCTGTGTCAGTAATTTGTGACTGGCATTATGAATTCAAAGAGTTTGGTATTTTCTCCATATTTTTAGAGGGATATATTTTTTTTCTTTGTTTAAGAACCTCATTTGTTTAAAGACTGTTTTTGAGTGGGTTTTGGCAACCATCTCTTCCTGGGGTTTACTTGGCTTGGCTTCTTCCAGAAGCTAATTCTGATTCTTCTGTCAAATGCTTGGTGGCACTATGCTACCTGCTCTCCTGAAGACCTGGCATAGCATAGGCAAGCAGCTGACCACACAAGGATGGGGCTGCTCTTAAAGGGAAATGTCTCAGTTTGCATTGCACAGACTTCAGGGTCTGAGACTCACTCAGGAAATCTTCCATTTTAAGCAAGGGTAAAATCTGTGACAAGAAAATGTCTGGGTGCTCTATATCGGCAGGCTTCTAATCATCTAGGTAGGTGATAAGTTCTTTGAGTGAGGCCATCTGTGTAAACAGGAGAAACACTCAGCCCTTACAGCCTCCCCTGTGGCCCACTGCATGCAGAGTATTTGTGCACTCATTAAGTCACCGTAAGTACAAATAAATATTTCCCAAGTTAGAAAGGAAAAGCTATGGGAAATATGATTAATCTCTTAGGAAATGCATTGTGTTCACAAAGGTCCTAGAATTTGATTCTGGATTGAACATTAAAGCCTCTAGTCTCCTTAGTCTGATGAAAACACTACAGTCTTAATGTCCTCATGCTATGCAGTGGTGACATGTACAATAGAACTCTATGGTCAGTTTCAAAAATGTTTCACTAGACACTATTTCTAAATGGCTCTGATCTGCAGACAGTGAAACAGCTTCCACAGCAGAGATGCATTTTAACAATTACTCTCTTTCCTTGTTCACCAAATACCTCAAAACAGAAACAGTGATGAGATTCTCCTCAACCACCTCATAAGTCACTGATTCCCTGATGACTATACCTCCAAAATAAGCCCATCTTCCTTCCTTGAATCCTTTGTGAGCTTGTCCCTGCTTGGGTAGGGAGTAGGGGAAGTGAGTGGATGCAGGACACGAAAGGCAGTTGATTCTCGAGTCGCTGGCCCACCTTCCATGCTCTTGGCCTAGCTTACCTTGGCACGCAGGCTCTGTGGTTTGTTGGAGAGGATGTCTGTGGCTTCCCTGCAGCGGGTGGAAAGGTTCAGGATGGCAGCAGCTGCTGCTATGTGGGTGTCTTCACTGCACTGACCATGGCCATAAGAGCTGGCATGGATTGTGCTCTGTGTGTGGGCGCCAGCACTAGGCAGCCCATTAGGAAATTTCACTGGGTTTGAAAAATGCTTTGCTGTTGAAGAGAGATTTGATTAGCAATTGCATGTACTCAGCTTCAGTCATCAAAGTTTTTTTTTTTTAAAGACAAAACATCTTTCATTAAAATAAATTAAAGCAGAACCATTATCTCTTGATACGTTAAATGAAGGTTACCCAGGCAGGTTTCACCAAGGTGCACAGAGCAGATGATGTGATTCTTCAAAGATGCCATGCTCTTAAGAGTTTTTGTATTTTCTTTATAGGTGACAGAAACTCCATCATCAATGTTACAGGGCAGGTGTATTGGCAATATGTATGCAAAATTGTAGATTTAAACAAATGAGCAAAGCCCATCATACACAGCAAACAGCCCAGGACCGGCATGTGCACAAGCTGAACAGGAGGAAGACCATGACCAGGCCAAGGCCAGGCACCTTTCAGGGGCTGCTGTCACTGAGGTTTCTGCTTAGACAGGGTGTATTTTTATTACTGGGAATGAATGTTTGTTCAATACTTAACTAGGACAGAGTCCTCAGTGACCTGAACAGAGGACAGAGAGAGCCTGTTCTCAAGGTGAAGAGATAGGCCATTTAGTTACCAAGGCTGACTTTCTATGTTTTGTTTTGGGTATCATGGATTTTCTGAAGGACATAATTATGCATATTTCTCTTCACTGTGGGCTGTTTGTGAGCACCCTCCATGGTTATGGGAGAAACATATAAGATATAAAGATATAAAAGCACTTTGTTATTAGTTTTGGATTAAATATTGCTTATTTTAAAGATTTGCTTATTTTTTTATGAAAAATATTACTGAATATTATTTCTGTAACTACAAGAATATGAAATGTTACTAATTATATTATGGTTTTTATAACTAAAAACCAAACAATATGAGTTGGTAGTGTACTCTTCATCTACCTTCATGTGAATTAAGTGTATATGCACATGTATACATTGTATACATATAATAAAAATATTTATACAAATTGGATTGCTAGCTAAAAACATTATTGTGTACATATTTTTTGAATCTAACAAGTTGTCAATGGCTACTCAGGTTTGCTGGGACAATTTTTGATTAAGAATAGGTAGATTTTTTTTATTATGTACTTATCAATAATGGATAAACTCCTTTCAAGTTTGCTGACCTATCTGGAAGTGGGTAGGGTGTAAAAACAGACTTTGTACATGTAAGCATTGCTCTATCCATGGGATCTACATTTACAGGTAGGTGTTAGGTAGCCTTTTAGGTTCCTGAAAATGTGGGTCAATGTGACATAATGAAGCAGACACTGGACTGACAAGATGCCTACTCCATTCAGATATAAGATCTGAGAGGTTCATAGATTTTTAAGGCTGTAGTAACTGCATGGCTCACAGAGGACTCCAGGTGGATGCCTTTTTTAGTGAAGGTGTATTACCCATCATATCTGTGTCTAACACCTGTTTCTCCATCTTTTCATTAGCATATTTAAGAGAAATGGATACACAAGACCACCAAGTCTTATACATTGCACAGCTGTTCAGTTCAGCCTTCTGCACAGATGTGTGGGAATTAATGAGAATACTATTTAACCTATTTTGAAGGTTTGTATATTAATTAATCCTTAAATTTATTAGTCAGTGTTTTGACAGTCATATGTTTTTATCCTAGTAAATTTGAGATTCCTTAAATGATTTTCTGAGATTTTTCAGCTTTCTCTACCTTCAGTCTGATGGCTTTTGATGATTTCAATGTTTTAAATAGTATTACATATTTCATCTTATTAGATTGCCACAACCACAACATGAATTAAAATAATATAGTCTAACAGCTGTCATAGCTTTCAATATATTGATTACAATCCTAATTATCTCTTCAGCACTGTTATATTTAGATTCAATAATGGTACTATCTGTGAAATAACTAATAAAATATTCAGTGTAACTTTGATATAAAATTAGTACTAATGGTTATCTTACTTATTTCACTATTGTTTCCTGTCATCTCTAGAGAGCACATTTTATATTTATATTTTAATTTATAACCCCCCCCCCATATACAAGATGCATTTTAGGGTAATGAACGTTAGGATTTGAATTTGAAGCTTACATTCAGGAAATGGTGGTGTTTTTTGTCCTTGTCCTGTTTGTAGGAGAGGACGTTTACCAAAAACTTGTGCATCAAAACTGGCATAATCGAATGGTACTTTCCCAAACTTCTCCTGTTCTTTTGATGCAGTAGCTCTTGGAGAGGTGATGGCTTGTGAGCGGAAGTTAAATTCAATTTGCTTCACCAAATTTGTCCTGGTAAGAGGCAAGAAGTAGTTTGAAGAAAATAGAAAAAAATTGTGTCAGGATTTAGAGTAGATGGAATTGCCACTGCCTGACAGTTCACAGAGACACTACCCAGAATTTAGAGAGGATGTGCTCACAGTAGAGTGGATGCTCTGAGATGCAGTGAGAGGGAGATGCTTTGGGCTGAGTCTGGTTATGTTGCTGCTCCATGCTCTGTGTCCAGACTGCTACCAGTTAAAAAGGGGTATTTAGTCCTTATGCAGAGGTATTAAATGTATTTTCACTATGTGTATTATGTATTAAACTATCATTATTTCAAGATGTATCTAAATTACTATATTCTATACTCATAGAGTTTTAATATAATTATTCTGTTCTAAGTTTGAGTTAAATAGTCCTGTAGATTTTTTTGTGTCTGAACTAAACAGGAACATGGTACCTGTGCAGCAAGCTCTGGCCAAGCAAAGTATAATTCTGCTTAGCTATGGTCTGTGTGTCAAAGATCACAAACAAACACACCTTTCAGGATTTTCAGAATAAAAAATATTTTTCACTTTACAACAAAATAAAATGTTGAAAATGTTTGTGATAACTTGTGGACTGGGTAAAATTTTTCAAATTGTACATTAAAAATATTTGAGGGATTCATATGCAGACCCAGGATCTCCCCAGTTTTTTCAGCTTTTCCTTCAAGGCAGTCTCTACTCCTCTTTGACTCTGATGACTCTCAGCTACCACACTAGGCTGAGATTCAGGCAAGTAACCTACATCTTCTTCCCTGTCTTCCACACCAGTCCCCCTAGACTTACTTTTATTACTGGTGCAGCCAAAAACCAACCCAACAGTCCACCTCCATGCCTAGGGACTAAGCCTCTTGGTGTGGGCCCAGGGTTCTCCTAGTTCTTCCCAACATCACTCTCGACCTTTCCTAACTTGCTTTGTGACTCCTGATACCCACAGAACAGCTCTCTACCAGGGATTTCAGAGCCACCACACTTGATTAGGATATAGATTAAGCAACAGAAACCAAGGACTGGAACACTCACCCAAAAAAAGGATGAGACCAGATATCTGCACCAAGAAATACTCAAAACTCCTAACTCCAGATCTTTAGATCCCAGCACAAAATCACAAACAAGAACAACCATGAAAATGTGCCTCTTTTAGAAGTCAGAAACCATATTGCAATAGGCTTACAGAAATGCAGCTTAGCTAAGGAAGAAGACAGGGCTTCAAAATATAAACTATAAATATGTTTAAGGACATTAATGAGAATATGAATAGATACCTTAATGAAGACTGACAAACCATTAACAAATAGTTGAATGAAAATAATTTAAGACATGAAAGTAGAATTTAGCAACAACAAAAAAAATCAAGGAGAATCACTAAAGGAAATGTAAACTAAAATAACATTGGAAGTGAAACACTTAGGATATCAAAACACCACCCTTGGAGCTAAACCTCACCACAGATTAAAAGCATGGAAAAGAGAATTTCACATCTTGATGACAGGTAGTGAAAGTGGGTATCTCAGTCAAAAAAATTAAAATTTAAAAACAAGGAAAAAAACAGAACAAATATCCAGGAAATCTGGGAAACCACAAAAAGACCAAGCCCATGAATAATGGGTATAGAGGAAGGAGAAGAAACCCAAGTAAAGGCACAGAAAATATTTTTAACAAAATCATACAAGAAAATATCCTCAATATAAAGAAAGAGATGACTATAAAATTACAAAAAGCACAACAAATATCAGAGATAGGATCTAAAAAGAAACTCCCCATAACACATAGTAATAAAAACACTAAATGTACAAAATGATAAAAGGATATTACAAGCTGCAAGGGGGAAAGATCAAGGAACATATAAAGGAAGAGCTATTAGAATATCATCTGACATCTCAGAGGAGACTCTGAAAGCTAGACAGGCATGGACAAGCTCTGAGAGGGCACAGATGAAAGCCAGGCTACTATACCCAGCAAAACTAACAATTACAATAGACAAGAGGAAGAAAAACACTTCATTATTAAAACCAAGTATGAATCTGATAGAAGAGAAAGTGGGGAGTAGGCACTCATTGGCAGAGGAAAAGACTTTCTGAACAGGATACTGATAGTGTGGGCACTAAGATCAAAAATTAATTAATGTTAATCTTATGAAACTAAAAAGCTTCTGTACAGCAAAGGACATGATAATTCAAGTAAAGTGTCAGCTTATGGTATAAAAAAAATCTTTAGCAATTGTACAACTGAAAGAGGATTAATATATAAAATATATGAACTAAAAAACTTGGCACCAAGGAAACAAATAGCCCACTTAAAATGGAGTGCAAAGCTAAGAGGGGAATTCTCAAAAGATGAAACTCAAATACTGAGAAACCATTCAGAGAATTTTGAATATCCTTAGTCATTAGGGAAATGCAAATCAAAACTATTTTGAAATTTCATCTTACTCCAGTCAGAATAGTCAAGATCAATAAAAAAACAAAAACAAAAACATGACATTCTGGTGAAGATTCAAGGAAAGGGGAACATTTATTCATTACTGGTACAAGTACAAACTGGTACAGCATTTATGGAAATCAGTGCAGAGGTTCCGGAAAAAGCTAAATATTGTTCTCCCTCAAGTTCCAGCTGTACCACTTTTGAACATATATCCAAAGGACTCTACATACTCACTCACGTGCATTGATTCACTGTAGCCAGAAATTGAAAATAGTCTATTGAAGAATGAATAATGAAAGTGTGTACATTTATACAATAGAATATTATTCATCTATTAAGAAGAATGCAATTATGAAATTTGCAGGTAAATTGATAGAGCTAGAAACAATTATTCTGAGTGAGATAACTCAGACCCCCAAAGACAAATATTGTATTTTCTTTTATAGATGGTTATGTGTGTTTTAATTAGAATAATGACAGAAGTTAGGTTAGGTCCAAGGGGGAAGAGGGTATCTTCCAATGAAGAGAAAATAGAATATAGTATTATAAAGAGATAAAGGACATGCTAGAATTGGAGGATTAAGGTGAGAGGGGGGTGAGAGGTCAGGGTAAAGGAGGAAGTATAAGGAGGAACAATTAACACTAAAGGCCATTTGAAAAGTCATATGGAAACCTACTACTATAGGAGCTTTCTAAAATATATATGAATATAAGAAAAAAAGAGAAATTTAATGAAGTTACCATACAGTGTAGGAAACAATGCCTCCCCCCCCCCAATTAAACATCTCATGCCACCAAGTAAAATCCTCAGTGCTAGGAATGGATCACATTTTATTGACCCAATGGGCCAAAGAGTTCCTATAGACCACCCTCACCCCTAGGCATAATTGGTGATTTCTAAGTTTATTGGTTACTCCTTACAACCTGATTGTAAAGACTTTTGTTGAATACAACACTCTGTCATTGAAAAATCAAGCTGGTGCCTAACTGGAAGCTTCACTACTATGGCTAGCATTTATGGTGCAAGGTATTCTGCACACTACCAGAGAACAAAAGTAATAGTATCACCCAGCTATAATCCTGCAACTAACATCAGTGAGCTGAATGAAGGATACTAGTAAATAGTGGCACAAATGTTATGGGAGTAACCAACTAAATTTTGGTTTTAAGGCCCACTCCATGAGTTGGAGCCCATTTCTGATTCTGCTAAAGTGGTCAGGAACCTTAGAATAGATTTGTCATGTATCTATGGGAAAATCTAATACTACTGTTATGCTAAAGGAATGTGGCTCTAAAATGACCCCTAATGATATACTGCTATACCCATAGATCAAAGTATTGCTCAACTCTCATCAGAGAAATTTCTTTTTGAAATAGATTGGAATTAACACAGAGACCCACACCTGGTCTATTTCAGAGAGTGAGAAACTTTTGAGCACTCAGTACTAAATGGAATGTTTTCATCAAACCCTTCCCCTCAAGGCTCAGGAACCTACATAGGAGATGTAAAAAGACTGTAAGAGCCAGAAGTGATTTTATGAAAACAGTGTCTTCCAGACACAACAGGACTGATGCACATATGAATTCACAGAGAGTGTGATAGCATGCTTGGATCTGAACAAGTTCAAACTAGACAAAATTGCAGCATAGAGAAGGGGAAGTGGACACAAAGCCCCACCCCCAGTGTAGAAGCCATTTGGAACTGATTCTTGCTGGGAAAGAGAAAATCAGTTTTCTCCACTGCAGTGCTGCTAGGTATATCAATATAGTCCAAGGTATAGCCATGCCCAGGAGAAATTGGCTAATACAAAACAGACTCCATAGTATTTAAGTGTGTGCATGTACATGCACATATTTTGTTTTGTCTTACTGGGTTTTTTTTGTTTGTTTGTTTATTTTGATTTTAACTTTTGGGGTTTTAAATTTTTTTTTAAGAGTAGGGAGAGACTGAGTAAGCACACATGAAGTTGGATGGGTAAGGAGGTGGTGAGAACCTGGAGAAGCTGGGGAAGGGGAAATAATATGATCAAAATATATTGTATGAAAAAATTGTTTTTGAATAAAGAAATGCTTGAGGGAATAGTGGATGTAACTGTAAGTTGGTTTATCACCCTAAAATTGTAGAAATATTCTAATATAAAATGACATTAGTTTCTAAAGCAATGAATATACAAGAAATTCAATTGCAGCTTTTCATAAGCATACTTAGGGAGAATCAAGAAAACATTCCAATACTAACGAAGAATTCCACGTTAAGATTTCTTATTGCTACATATTTAGTAATTTGTGATCTTCATTTGATGTTTTTCACTCATGTGACTTGAATGTTGGTTTTTATTCTTTTAAGTGAATCTGTAGAAAAAAATATCAAGAGAAGCCATATCCTGTGTGTTTTCCCTTGCCCTTTTTTAATTGTCAACATGGTACAACCTAGAGTCAACTTGGAAGAGGGAACCTCAACTGAGGGTCTGTCCAGATCAGACTGGCCTGGGGCCATATGTGAGACACTGCCTTGATTGATGTTTGGTGTAAGGGCCTTGCCCTCTGCAGGCAGCATCCATTCCTAGACAGATTGGCCTGGGATGTGTAGCAAAGCTAGCTCAGAGAACAAGCCAGTAAGTAGTGCTGGTCCTTTGTTTCTTCTTCAGTACTTGCTTGAATTTGGTTTTTTTTTTTTTTTACATTTAAATTTTTATTGTGCATGGATAAATTTTTTCCTACATGAAGAGTGTTCTAGACCTCTGGGAACTGGAGTCACAGATGGTTGTACACTGCCATGTGGGTGCTGGGAACTAAACCCCATTTCTTTGCAAAATCATCCAGTAGTCTTTACCACTGTGTTATTTCTCTAGGTTAACCCATGCCTCCAGCTTGAATTCTTGATCTGACTCCCCTCAATGATGGATTGTGCCCTGGAAGTGTAAACTAAATAAATCCATTTCTCCCTCACTTTGCTTTTGGTAGAGTGTTTTATCACAAGAATAGAAAGCAAAGTAGAACACCCTAGAAATACTAAAATGCCTACTAGTTGTTTTTGCATTTTTAGTGGCTCATTAACAGCAGTTATTTGATACCTTTCTTTCCTCTCAAATAACTTTTACTACATGCATGATTGTTACAGAATAAACTTGTTATTACCTTAAGTATCAACACTCATTTTATGTAAAATATCTTCTAAACTACTAGATGTTATGAGGAACCTGGGCACTCAAGGGACCATGGGAGACACTTTATTACTAGCTACCTTCTTGGAAGCCCTGTGCCTATGTGGACCTAAAGGCAGCACACAATAATCACATACTTTGAATGTTCCTGATAGAGTTTCCTCCAGTCAAAAAAGAAATCAGTCACAAATGGGAGCCTACCTTGTGTTATATTAGTGACAGAGAAATTGGATTAATGTATGTGATTGTATATTTCATTCCTTTAGGTTCACCAATATTATGTTATCCTTGTAAAGATAGGGACTTTAGGTTAAACTTCTGAAAGTTTAACTAGATCATTTGAATGATGCTGCATTCCCTAGCCTTGCAAACTGGCTGCCCACATCAATGTACTGGTGACTGAACATAACATGAAGCCCTCAGAGCAATGGCACACGTAGAACAGAGTTTCTGCTGGATCCAATGAACAGAGTTCATACCTGTGAGCCTGCTCAGGACAGTGCCCAGTTTGGGAAGAATCAAATTGACTTTTGTCCTGTGTCATTGCCAACTTTTCAGCTGCGGCAATTGGACAACCGGAAAGACTGTTCAAAAAAGAAGAGTTGGAGGATGTGAGTAAGCATGACAATGTGGTTTGCCTTGGCACAGAAATACAGCACCCTTGTCACACAGCAAATGTTAAGACATATTAATAGTTCACTTAGCGTCATTGTCATACAAATGATACCGAAGGGTTTGCAAACTGCATTGTCTACATTTGATCCCTAGCTCCATCTCAGAAATGACAAGTAGTGAATACATTTAAAGAAAATCAAAGTTTTATGTAATGGGGAAATACCAAAATGATTCTGAAACTCGGTATTTTAAATCCAATATGTTCATTCACACACCCAATTGTCTGACAACAGAAATTAGCATGATAAACCCATGATTATCTTACTAACTTTAGCAAAATTTTAGACTAAATTTTATATCTTAGTTAAATTGAAAGCACAAATATGAAATCTTTTGTAAATATTCTTATAAGCCAAACCATAGCTCATACCTACACACCCCACATGTAATATGAAATGTGCACAGAAAAATTAAAAAAAAAAACTAAAAAGATGACTCTGTGGTGAAGAACACTGGCTGCTTTTCCAGAGGACCTGGGTTTGATTCCCAGCACCTACATGGCAGTTCATAACTATCAATAACTCTAGTCCTAGGAAAGCCTACACCATCTTCTATCCTCTGTGGACATTGCACCGATGTGGTGCAGAGATACACATGCAGGAAAAACACACATACACTTTAAAAATACATAGTAAAAATAAAATAAAATTTCACTTAAAATATCCATATGTATATACCATGTATTTGTATATAAAAACATATACAATGTGCTTTATTTTTGCTTAAATTTTAATAAAAATGCATATACTCCTTGCATGGTTTACACTCAAAGCCCTGTACTATACATTGAAACTCTTCTAAATGTCTACTGAGTGGGATTTGTGATAACTCATAAGGAACACTAATGCCAGCCTCCAATATCCACATGTGCTGGTGAGATCTAGGGCAGAAAAGAATATGCCGTGTATGGCTGTATGGACATGGAGCCTGAGCATAGATAGATACAACTGTTTCATTATTTTAGTTGACCACTAATATAATTTTTCCTGAGATTGAGACTACTTGTTAGCTATTTCAAGAGGTAACATTTAATAGTGACATGACAGTTCTCTCAACACATGACCTATTATTTCATTTGTGGAAAGTTTCTTTTGCAGTTTGCAATGTAAATGATTGGCAAGTCATCAGAATTACCTTCTGTGAGTGTTGCGGTTGCTGTTCACATGTCCCCTTCCTGTGCATCCTGGGGTGGGACACTTGAGCACATTCTCATGCATGGCAAGAACTAAGCACAAAATATCATGTTAAAGGTAAGAACAATTTACTATACATACATACATAACATATACACACATATACATAAGACACCATCAAATTTACTTTTCTATTTTCCATTCAAATGACTTCAGATAGATAGTCCACCATGGTTCTTCCAGGGATGTATTTGTACTGAACCAAAGCCCCTCATTCCTTCAGAAAGGAAACCCGGAAATATAGATCATGTCTAAACAGCTCTGACTGCCGAACAGTATTGACCTAGATCCCCTCCCCCAAATGGTTCTGCTCACAGTTGAGGAACTGTTCTATATGCTTCTGGGGCCACACTCGTGGTGGGACAGAGCCTGCTGCCTCTCTACCCTGAGAAGCTCATCACTTCCACTTTTACTTCTAAGTACACTTCTCTACGGCAGCAGAGAACTTATTTTTCCACACAACTCTTTCAATACTTTCCCTGTAAGCTGGAGGTCGGTGTATGTAGCCCTTTTTATTTCCTAAGTGGTGTTACTTTGCATCTGTCCATCCACCCTCCCCTGCCAGATGACTACTGGGAAGAGTAAGGCTAAGTGAAGCCTCAGAAGGCTGGACTGACAAACTGCTAATGCCACAGCTAGTGTGGGCGAGAAAAGTAGTGACTTGCCAAGTCATGACAGCTGGGAATCTTAAAGTGTCCCCACTTTCACCCATGGGGTAGACCAAGAACTGTCCCAATAACCAGATGAGAAATCATGTAACAGCCCAGTGTTCTCAGCTAGTCCTTCCCTTTCCTTCTACAGCCCAGGGCATTGAAGAACTATGGTGGGTATGAAGGAGGAAAGGTTGCTGTTGCCCTGGGGGGCTCAGACATGACAAGGCATCCTGAGAGAATTTCAAGGAGCATGTGATCTCATGTTGAGGGCAGGTCAGGAGGTCACTGCATCTGAAATTACTATTCCTGGATTTTTCTAATACACTATGTTTTAAAAACAATAGCTAAACTGGGCACAGTAGAGGAAGAATGCAGGCCAGGGCTACATAAGCCAGACCTTATCTCAAAATCAGAAACAAACAAATACACACAAACACCTCACATGGTTACATGGAAATTGCTTAAAGAAACATGGAAACAGATGATGTTTCCATTCCTAATTCTAACCAGAAGGAACATAGGACAACCATGTGAGGCTGTGCTGTGTGTATGATGGCATAGGTATGTCCTCAGGATACGGAATACTCACTTTCCAGAGGAACTCGCACTTTGTGGGGGCACCCGGAAAGACTGCGGTGGTGGGGATAGAGCCCCGTTACGTGCCCTGTGCCATCACAGCCAGGGATGGGGCACTTGGCCTCCCTCCTTTCAGGCCTTGGTGAATCTACAAAGAAATTGAATTGAGACACTCACATGGTGCTTCTTCTCATCAGTCAATAGAGTGGCCTTGCCATGTCAATCACACTATTCAGTTTTGCCATCATAAACATTCTTCTTACATTGCCTTTGAATAAAACCCTCAACTAAGACCCATGGAAGCAAAACACATTTTCAATTTTCTTGGATTCCTAAGCAAAGGCTGACACAGGGCAAGGGACTGTTAACAACAGAGATGATTTTAAGTTGTCATGTCACATATTATAGTTAACTCTTTACTACAAAAACAGTCACCATGTGCCAGAAGGTGAACATGTTCCTGAAAAGGAGAAAAGAAAAAAGAAAAGCGAGAAAGGAGAATTTATTTAACCTCAAGCTATCCTCTATTGAGAGAGTTTAGAAAAAGGCAGATTTAAAATTATAAGACAAAGAGCCCACCATATAGGCAGAAGGCCTCTCTGGCTTTGTCCTTGTAGGTCCCTGGCAGCAGGTGAATTTGGGAGTGGACCAGCTACTCACATAAAAGTTGAGCTTGCTTCCTGCAGAGCAGCTGATGGGCTGTGTCCTACACAAGCAAGTGAAAAAATACAACAAAGCAAGCAAACAAACAAACAAAATCCAAGATTCTGCATCCCCTGAGGACTATTTCAACAGTATGTGAGGTGACCACACCCCAGGATTCTGCATCCTGTGAGGACTATCTCAGCAGTATGTGAGGTGACCACAGAGGGAAGCTGTGGTCACTGCTGCAGAGATTCAGAGCTGAGGTGATGGAGAAGCTTTTGGAGGGAAATGTTCTAGTGGGGCATCTGAGGAGAGGGAAATGCAGAAAATCAAGCTTCCCAGCCACCAGAGGACTCAGGACCTGTGAGGGTATGAAAGATGCCACAGGATAGGAGCCCAAGATGGGCGGAATGAAGATAATCTCAGGAGTACTGATATTCAGGGTATTGAGAGCGAGAGAGGCTTATAAATGAATAATATAAATGAATGCAGAATAGCAATGTGGATGAGGTTGACACTGACATTCTCAGACATATACACATACTTGCATAGGTACACACACTTGCATAAGTACACACATACACACACACACACACACACACATGAACACATGCATATACATGCACCTATGCAAACATACACATGTGCATACACACATGCATACACATTCACATCCATGTGCATACATGCACATACACACATGCACACATGTACATTCATATAACACATACACATGCATACACATCCATACATGTATGGCCAAGATGCTAATTAAACTTGACACAGAAATGCAATCTTATGGTCCAGACTGCCCAAACTTGTGCTCAGGATACTGATCAGGAAAAATTGTGTGTTCATGTGTGTTCGTGTGTGTGTGTGTGTGTGTGTGTGTGTGTGTGTGTGTGTGTGTTGGTCAGAAAACTAGAAGTATATGAGTCCTCAGAGAAAGAAGCAAAACAGCCTTCAGAAGGGATATGCAACTCTCAATGTGGGATATCCAACAAGAATACTGAGCAGGCTTGAGGCCTCATGGTAACAATTGGTAATCTACAAGACCTTGCTCATAAAGCTGCTGGCTTGGTGTAAGAGGAAAGGGCCTATCATGTGCAGATGGGAAGTCCATACCCTTCTCCTCTAAGGAAACCACCCAGAATAGGCCACTGACATGGAATGTGTCAGACATCTCCATGGTACTACATTGCATGAGCAGACATGTCCCTATGATACCAAATCACTCCAGTTGTTAGGTTACAAGCAGTCCTAGGCAGATGGGGCACAGCAGGCTGTGTGTAATCTAATTGCATGAGGGTATGGTTTCAGTAAAGAAGGAGGGGCTAAGGATCCTCCAGGTCGTAGCCAGCACTGACAGTCCAGGACAAGTCAGGATGCTGAAAGTTGAGTGCTCAAGTACACAGAGCACAACCGAGGACAGGGATGCCCAGGAAACAGCTTTGTTAAGTAAAGACAAGATTTAACTAAAATGACTTATGTGAGAGGATGCTCCTTTCTGTACTCTGTAAGAGAAAATTTAGAGTATATTAAAATTGTGATTTGTATGACTTTGTGCATACAAGTTTTACTTAACAGTAACAAAATGCCAAATTTCAAGTCCATTTGGGCACGTAAGACCTGTATGCCACTGGTCAAAGTCTTCAATGCTTGATAGAAATTAGCTGAGGGGTTTGACACCATCACAAAGTGCCACTCACAGAGAGGAGAAAAACTACGGTGTCTGTTTTGATTGCTTCCTCTCTTGGATCTCGTCCACATGACACCACATTTCTAAGCACTGACAGGGCTGGCGGTGAGCACTTCCCCTCTTCAGCACACTGTGTGTCTGAGTGAAGCCAGAAAGGGTGTTGGAGATAACGGGGCTGGCACCTGCCCAGGTGGGGCCCACTGACAGTCCACCGTGCACCTTTGTCTGCACCTCTCTCCTGGGCCTCCCAAAACAAAGCTGTAGATGAAATGCTCTGGAGGGCAGAACCTGTTTGCATGATAAGAAACCCGAGCACAGGCTCAGGGCAGCTGCTCAGCCTGCCTCTTCTTTCATTTTCTTTGTATAGCACTACACAATGAGGGGACTTCATCCTCTAGTGCTGCTGTGTCCTGGTTTGCCTGGGACAATGCTCTGTCATACCAAGCAGACTTGCCCCATTGTTCCTCTTGCTCCTCTTACTTGACAGGTGTCACAGGATAGGTAGTGTAGTGCTTACACTGTATCCTCATCTGTAAATGTTCCATAGCGAGTTCCACAAACATACTGTCCCACTAAAGCAATGCCTGGCTTGTGTCATTACTATACTGGAGGTCTGAATCTGACTGGACCCTAGACATAATCCATGTTAAGTGTTTCTCTGGGCACCTGTGGACTACTAGGAATAGCCCCTCACAAACATTACAGACTACGAGTGTGAGAACAGGCTTAGTCCTCCACCAGGGAAGATGTGTCATTCCCATTATGTTGGAAAAGCAATCTAAGGTCTTCTCTAAGCACATTTCCTCTGACAATTTAAGTTTGATCCAGCTGTCTGTGGGCTTCCATGGGCAAGCTGGGAAAGCACCATCTTACAAATATATTAACACCTGGTTTACTCATAAGAAGGCTCAGAACTTCCTGCCTGGTCTACGAGTGACTTGATATCTGTTATTTTGAAGCTTGAAAGCAGCTTCATAATCCCACAACAAAGGGTAGAAAGAAAAATTAAATTATAAGCTTGATTTCTCTAATAAAATAAGTTAAAGTCTTCTGAAAATATCCAATCAAGCACTGTTAAAAAGTAGGTATGGTGGGATTCTGAAGAGCTAATTCAATGAGAAAATCAGAAGGGATAAAGGTTTCAGGTGTTAAGACAGTATAGCACCCATAGACTCTAAGCTAACAGTAACCAGAAGAGTAGCTGCAAAGTAAGAAACAGCATGTTTTATGATTACAAATTGATTTTTAAATTACAATAAGTTGTCAAATGGCTAATTTAGAAGGGATAGGCACATTTAACATTTTCAAACTCTAAATCAACTTTCCTCCTACAATGAATATAAAAATGAACTTACGTTTATTGTTAAAGATTTGCCTTCCACTGGCATCAGTAACCTTGGTTTGTCTCCGTTCCTTTGCCAGGTGGTCCAGGAAAAAGCGGTCCAGCTCCTTGTATGTATGATGGAAGACAGAACCACGTTCAGCCTGTAGAGCAATAGCCTGCTCCAGCAAACTCAGGTTCCCCTTCGCTTTCTCCATTTCTCCAGGCTCCTCAGTAACTGGGACCAGGCTCTCACCATCTTCAGCCTCTGGGAATGAAGGCTGTACTTTGACAGCCAAGGGTTCCATGTGGGAGTTCTGTGGCTCTTTACCATCAATATCAGAACCACACCTGTTCTCACAAGGGGTAAATTTGTCACCTTCAGCTTTCATCTCAGAAACCTCCAACAAGTCCTTTTTATTGTGTGTCAGCTTGTGTCTGTGGGCTCTGGGAGGGTCAGTGTCTTCTGGTGAGTTGGAGCCACTGCCCCACTCATTCTCTGCACCCTCAGAGTCACTGTCACTTTCACCAGAAGAGCAGAAAGCTGGCTGGGAACTATGGACTTTGACTCTTCCATCCTCCGAATGAGTCATACAGCACTCATCTGCCTCATCACTCTCTGCTTTTAAAGACTGGATGCCACTGTCATTTAAGTTTTCATTTATGGTCTGCATAGTCACACTTTCTTCAAATTTGCCTAAGTGCATTAGAGATTTAACCATGAGCTCTGGATAACACATGTATTGGTCTTCCTTCTGGAGTGCGTTTTCTTGTGTAGGTGAATGAAGAGTCTCATCCATGGGCTTTACCATGATTCCCTCTACAAAAAAAGAAGACAGATGTTGGGAAAAAATTATTTAAAGGGCCTGCGTGTAGTGGCAGGAGCCTATGATTCCAATACTTAGGAATCAGAGGTAAGAGGCTAGCAAGTTCAAGGCTAGTCTGGACCACAAGTGAGATTCCTACCTCTAAAAAGTAACCAATGAATCAAACAAGAAGGCAAAAATACTTTAAGGAGTTTGTATAACTATTCATATACTTGTGACTTTATACACACATGTATATGTATAAATCTGCATGTATATGTACATGGGTACTGGTATGCCTACAAAATATGCATAATGTGTAATGTCTATTAATTTTACAAACATTGATGAGAAAAATACAAATGAAATAAAATAAATTTAATGGTTCTGTATCTTTTGCATGTGAAGAGCTAAGTTCTTTTAGGGTACTGTCATGACTGAAGTTGGTACTTCGGCAACACAGCACCACACATGAGGTTCCTGCTGTTACACCCTCTTACATTCCTACATCTTAGCAGCCAGGAGGTACTTGAATGTGCAAGCTACACACTGCAGAAAAATGTTCATCAAATTTCTCTGGATCATAGCAAGTATTTTTAGCGATTATTTGAATTCTATTCTCTGTAGTTTCTCAGAAATAGTCTCAGCTTTTATGGGATGTTAACTAAGATACAAAGACCTCTACACTGATTGTGACAGAAGTACTCTGAAGCTCTCAAATCTTTCTGCTCACTTTTTGGTGTCATATTACAATTCTATATTCAGGGAAACATAAATGGGAAAATATCAGGCTTAAATATTTTAAATAGTAATACATTTTCTTGTCTGACATGTGCATGTATTTGTGTTATAACATAAAGGAGATGAGGGAGACTTGGTTTGAAGGTGTCAAATATGAGCCATTTGGGTCCTGTGACTAAAAGCAGACCTCCAAGTACCCAGGCCAGTCCAGAGTAGCTGTCAGTACCACACCTTAACTTGTCTTGTTGCATGTACATATGAATGTATGTATGTATATATGCATGTATGCATGATATATGTAGGGTCAGTTCACCAAAGCTGTCCCAATGCAAGCTATCCAAATGAGCATATGGATTCTCCGTGCACACCATTTGTGAAATGTCTCAAACAGCCTACCACGAGTCTGCTAACATCCACCAGAACAACAACAACAACAACAAAAAAATCAAACAAAAAACCAACCATTCCTATATTTCAAAGACAGGTGGGGGATGGGAAACATAAAATGATAAGCCCCCTTGAATACTGCTAAAGACACCAAGTGAAGTGCATTCTCTGTTAATAAACATCTTTGGAGGAAAGTACAGCCATCAGCATGAAGCTGTGGGAGAGGATGTCTGTTTGGAAGACAATGTGCAGTTTTTTTTGTCTCATTCAATTTTTTTTATAAACATTGTCTCTGACAAGGACACTCAAAAATACATCTCCATCATCTTCCTTTCTGGTAATTATCTCCCTAAATCAACACTGGACTGCCAGGATCAAGTAAATATTGCCATAGTAACTAAAAGCATTTTTGGATGCAGAGAAGAATTCAGTCACAACACTAGCCCCTGTAAATAATGCTGATTATAGGGTGCAGTCTTTTGTTGGGATCTATTCAACACAAACTGAAAAATTTAACATTTCAGTTCCTAGAAAAGGGGCCGGATAAACAAGCACATAACGTTGATAGGATGGGCCTATCCTCTCCTGAATCTGTATCAGAGCAACTCCAGCTTTAAATAATATATTAAACATAGTCTAAAATGCAAATGAAGTTTTTCTCAATATCACAGTTGGCTATTAAGAGAAAGTGTAAAGGGTTATGATAATTTTAAAGTATTATGAACTACAGAAAACAAATAAAAAGCATTTTCAGTGAATATGCTCAATTCATTGAACCATTCTCTCACTCCACTTAACTATCCACATGTGTACAATAATGATTTATAGACATTATACCTCATTATGCATATTTGGGCTGTGTTAGAGTGCTAACAAAAGCTCTAGAAAGCAACAATTACCTCTGTTGCTTAGCTACATAGTTTAAAATATTCCTATTAAGTGCAGATCACCAGAGAGGCGGAGTGACAAACTCGCACATGTGCGTGACAATGCGCTTCGTTGAGTGACTGCCAACTGCTTACATTTTGGGTCATTTCCAGTTTACATCATTGTTTGGTTCAACTGTGTGTTATATGCTAAAAGAAAATATTTATTAATTGTTCTTCAGAAAGAGAGAAGCCCCAAGCCAGGGGTATCCACACTGTCACATACACACTGGTTTCTAGGGATAGTCTAAACCACAAATCAACATTCCTTGTTCTGAAAAGCCTTCCCAGATTTCACTGTGGGCATGAGAAAAACCCTAAGTTAGCATTTGACATGACAGATCTGAGACAAGGTGCTGTTTCTCCCAGCCCTGCCACCGGCTCTCTCTTTTCTCTACTCTGCAGTATTATTTTTCTGAAGACTAGTAAGGTCTGTTGCAAAGGCGTGGAGTTTGAGCTCTGTTGTTAGTATCTGTGCTTTCTGGACAGGCTATTCAGCCCATCAGAGCCTGGGGTTTCCACTTGCACTGTGGGGACAGCAGCCCAGCCTGTGCATTACTGCAGAGATCACAGGAGCACACAACATGCACTCAGTAAATGATGGCTTCCTCCCCCTCCTCAGCTGCTATTTTCAAAGACTAACATCAGGGGACTAGGGGGCACCTCAACATGAACAACAGGATTGGCCTACTTTCATCAGTAGAAGTCATTCCTAAGGAACATTGGAGGCCACAGAGAGGAAAGCTCAGCAAGGTGACCACATAGGCCTTTGAAGATTGCAGTACAGACTGGCATCTGCCCCTCAGAGCTAGAAGATGGAGCACAATACACAAATATGTGAGGCCTAGGGATTACATATGCCACAGGCTAGGCACCATCTGCTTATATGACTCTAGTCAGCGCTTGCTTTCTGGAGCCTGGGTTTTCATCTTCAGAATGAGGACAGGCCAATGACTAGACGAACCCGCAACCTTTCTTTGGACAATGAATGTGATGTGCCTAGTGCAGTGCCCCATTCTTTATTTCACAATACCACAAAGTGCTTTCCAGTCCATCTCACAGAGGTCTCCCAGGGCTTGCTTAAGACCACACAGCTATTAAGTAGAGGGCTAGGTCCAGACCAAGGGCCACATGGCTTGAAGCTTGTATCCTTGTCTCTGTTATATACTGCAAGTATCCCACAGCCTAGAAAGCCTTACTAGCTAAGATGGCTCATGTTACACAGCCATTCTTAGGAGAAGACACTAAGAATATTAATAGCCAAATACTTTTCCAAATTGAAATCTTTTCCATAATAAATTTATAGTAAGACACTTGAGTCTACTTCCAGTTAACTTAGGCTGGAAAGAACAATGATCCTTAAATTATTGGTCAAAATATGCAATTACAAAAATATAAAACTCTCATACAACCCAGACCTTAACTTTGCTAGTATCACAAAGATGGCAAATTGGGAACCTTGGCAGTTCTAGAAATGGCCTAAGCCTTTCTCTAGCCTGTGTGAACTTCCAAGCATGTTTGGTGGGAAGGGACTTGAGCTGGGAAACTTTCTTTTGTGTAGACTTTTTAAAGAAAAAGGGTTTGGTCTGGTATTTAAAAGCTCATTTATTTCTTTATTTCCTGACTATAAACCAGGTTTCCATGATGAGTGGTTGGTAATCCTATATATAGTTAGTGAATTTTCACCTCTCTCTCTCTCTCTCTCTCTCTCTCTGAACTCCTCTGAAAAATGCCACTGATTTTGGAATGAATTCCCTAGTGTGACTGAGTTTTATGGCCATTGGGTTCAGTTCTGCTTCTGTAACCAGTGAGGACTCCTGTACAGGTAAACTCATTTATTGGAACTCTTGAAGTCAAATTTTGGCAGGAAAAAAAAAAACATAGAAAATGAATTTATTTTCTAAAATTCTGAGCCTGGAGTGGCTTGTTCTTTATTTTTTTTTATTGAAGGTGACATATTAAAAGTATAATTTCATCTCCTAGAAACTTCTGTGTTTCAGGTAGGAATTCCCAGGTACTAAGCATATGGGCCATGCTGCTGGCAACTCCACAACTGGTATACTTTGAACTCATGATGGCTCTCATTTTCTGTCTCTTCCAGGAGCCTGAGCTTGTCTTTCTTCCTGGTGTTCAGCTCCACATGGGGGAAAGGATTTCTAACTACCTACCATAGTGCCCACATGTAGTCTTTTGGAGTGAGGTTAGAGTGTGGAGTGAAGTTTGGGCCATAGAAAGGAATGAAACACAGCCTTCATAAGTCCTTTATACTCTCATTATCTGAGCAGTATAGCTGAAGCTATAACTAGACACACTCCTGGTAAGGCAAAGCTAACAAGGTGCCTGGAAGAGAGGAGCAGTGAAATTAGATGCACTTCTGTTGAACTGAGCGCTAGCCTCCGCTCCCTCTCCTTCTGTGCCTGTGCTTAAAATTCTGCAGAAGCGGAAGGCAAGTTAAAATCTTTTCTCTGTTGACCTAGGCTAGAAACATTTGCGACCTGTCATTTTTAGAAGTTGCAACTTCATGTAGACATTGTGAGAACTCTGCCCAGTATGCATTCTGAGGGGAATATGGGCAAGGAGAACTGAGTCTGCAGAGCACAGCTAACTGGGGTAGAGTTATTTTGCATGTTCTTTAGATGGTTTACTAGGTGCTTTCTCCCTAGTCTGCAATCTGTGTTACTTTCAGAATTAACTCTCTTTGGTCTTTAGTAATTTCATCTGTAAAACCAAGACCAGGTTTCTACACACTATGTGACACTGTAAAATGGACTAAATGGTACCATTTAAAGTGTCTGAAATACACAGAGTGGAAAATTAATCATCACCATGGTAATTCCAGCATCACTATCAGTAGTAGCTCTAATATTAACTGCAACCATTAGCCTTTGTAAGCCTGCAAATAGATGTCTATAAGTGCTTATGACTGAATATTTTACTGCATATATTTGAACAATATTCACTTAATTGATAATAAGCATTTATGATGATCAACTTGTTAGAGCAGAAGGTGGGAGGTCTGCAGACCTAATAAAGCCTTTGGCTCATAGACAAGCTGCATGGATAGACCTCAAATCCACAAAGGTCTAAGAACTTGTGCTAAGATCAGGTTCCATCTGTCATGTCTATGAATCAATATATAAAAGTAGCCAGACCAAGGAAATAGAAAAAGTTAAAGATGATTACAATTTAAATATGAGCCCTGATACATAAAACCATATACTAAATTTGAGAAAGCCTAAAAACATCATTATCCATGTACAAATCAGAAGACAACCACAGAATCTTCAATACTTAGCCAAGAAAATGAAGATTCTGTGACCTGAAACTTGTCTTCAGTCAATATGTTTTTATACCTTTAAAATAATATTCAGAGGAATTTATAGAATTCTACTTATAAAAAATATGATCTATAAATATTACTATCTTATATTTGTTTAAGTTTTCAAGTAAACTATTTACTTATTATTATTATATGTTGATTCCCTAAATGTCACATTCAGTAAAGGGTATATATTCAATAGGATATGTGCATGTCTAATTCTAGTCTTTATTAGTCAAGCCTTATATCTTAAACTTTTCATAGGTTTTTGAGATTTTTGCATGTCTGACACCTTAGTCTCATGCACAAACCAATCAATGACACTTCAACTCCTGGATGCAAGTGATTGCCAGCAACTGAGAACTGGGAAGACATAAACTCTAAGTCCTTAAAGTAGTAGCTACATTTCACTCATCCTGTAAAGGATGTCTGAAGAGTGAGCAAAGGATTGAATTACTGTATTATAATGATAAGCTTAAAGGGTTTATTTTATAAATATAAGCACAGAGGT
The DNA here is from genome assembly GCF_004664715.2 of Peromyscus leucopus. Taxonomy (NCBI): domain Eukaryota; kingdom Metazoa; phylum Chordata; class Mammalia; order Rodentia; family Cricetidae; genus Peromyscus; species Peromyscus leucopus. The sequence goes on along the minus strand of NC_051064.1, from coordinate 31,349,323 downwards.
ATCTTTTCTATTGTTCTCCTACTGAAGAAGCTTTAAGGGTAATAACCTTAGGTCATTTCTATAATCTATTGCTCTAGGTATTATTTTAAATATGTAAAAATATTAATATTACAGAACACATACATTGAGTCATACTATTACTATTATATTTGGGGGCTAAATAATGCTATACTTATTCATAAAAATATGTGTTAATATTTTAGCTGTATATATAGACAACAAATATGTGTATATATACATATAATTAATGAACATTACATTGACCTTTATCATTGGAAAGTTATCTTAAATCTTAAATATGTCCTGTAATTTTGAAGGATTCTTTTAGATATTAGCTATCTATTCAGACAGACTCTTTAGCTTTAAGGCTTAGTGTCTTCTACCTTCTTTACAAAGAGGCATATGATGGGAATGCTATTCTGTATGCTGTGAATATATGTTGTTCTGACTGGTTAATAAATAAAGCCATTTGGCCTATGGTAAGACAGCTTAGAGGCAGGCAGAAAATCCAAACAGATAGAGAGGAAGGAGAAAGAAAAGGCAGAGGAGATGCTGCCAGCTGCCACCATGAGAAGCAAGATGTAAAAGTACTGGTAAGACACAATGGGTTTTAACTTAAGATATAAGAACTAGATAACAAGGAGCTTGACATGGCCATAGTTTAAAAACAATATTAGCCTATGTGTGTTTATTTGTGTCCAAGTGGCTGCGGGACCTGCGGGTGAGAGAGAATTGTCCTGACTGTGGGCCAGGAGGGACATATAAAACTTCAGCTACAGGTATAACTCAACCATTACTTGAAGTGAGTCCAGGCCACAGTCAAGCTGTGTCTATATATCCTAAATTGAATCTGATTAAAACAAATAGCACCTTAATAAGTGAATATTGAGTGAAACAAGTGTTTGGATTTTTTGTTTCCAAAGCCAAATATACTTTAACTACCACAGTAATTATATATTCTCCACAGACTAGGAGTGACTTTTGGTGACAGGAGTATATAAAGTTTGGGCCATGCCTTTTTGCTACCTGCAGTGGAGTGATCATTCGTTTCTAAGAGGCCATCATCCTCATTCCTGCTGTCTGGATTTCCTTTGCAGTCCATGTCTGGGCTGTAGTGTCGGGGTTTCATTAATAGAGATTTCCTCTTGTTAACTGGCACTCCCAGTGCCTGCTCTCCAGCTCGTCTCTTCTTCGCCATAGAGCAATCATAGGCAGCCCTGGAGTGAGCAGAGTAGGGTAGATGAAGAACACAGTAAAATACAATCACTGCTGCTTAACATTTGACTTTCACCAAGTCTAACTTAAAGCACCTGGGACCAGGAGTTGGGGTTCATCATTAATGCTAACAGTCTCGTTGAGAACTGTACTTCACTGTCCATCAGGAGTATTTAAAAACTCACCCTTAATACTGAGTAAGCATATGCTAATCTGTGTTTCACTTCATTACATACCCAGGAAGTGAAATAAGACTTGAACCAGGTTGCAAGCCCCAAGAAACAGCTAATGCGAAAAATACACCACCAGGAACAGAGAATGTGTAGTATGATTAAACCATGGGTACTCCAATAGTAACACAACACTGAAATTGCTTGTCTGTGCCACACTCATGACTCAAATTTGAGATACCCCAGGTCTTGGGCCCTGATTTGACTGAAACAGCAATCGAGTAAGAGAACAACTATGGACATTCAATCAACCATCTCCAGTGACACAAAAATGTGAAGAGTTGTTACACAGAAATGTGCCTTTGGATTCTCACTCCTTTGGCACACATACAAACAAATAAAAGGAGAATAAATAAGATTTGATTTCACAAAAACGAACAACAGTTTATCCTTATTCCTGTTCTCACATGGTTCTGTTTGGAAATGTTCCCAAGGGAGGCCCTTTCAACACAGGTTTCTTATATGCACCTCATACAGAATTAATGCAGATTACTGTGTGAAGTTAAGAGAACCACTCTCTTGGCAAGATCTGTGACGATCAGAGGATTTTGACAGTGAATCTATGACAGATATTGTTAAATGCTATTTGAAGATGAATGAATGAGCTTCACATGAAAAAATCCAAGAGAAAGAATCCTGGAAACAGAGAAACAGTTTACTAACTCAGCTCTGAAAAAAATCTTGGTAATACTAACAACTGGTCAGAAGCACCTTTTCCGCTCTAACAGGAACACTATACAGAGATGGTGACAGTGACATGTTCAGGAAAACAATTCTGTGAAGTCAGATACACATTCTTAAATATGAAAAAGTAGATGCAGAAACTTCCAAGGGAGGGAACAGAAAAAAAAAAAAAAAACCTTGAAAGGGGAGAGGGGTAATAGTTAGAATCTCATAAAAAGTGGAAACGAGGGAACTAAAAATTCAGAAAGGAAAAAATGAGTGAGTTTTCCTAAATAAACTAATGAGTTTTCACAGATTTGAATCCAGGCTTAAAGTGAACAAGTACAGGAAATGCAGGAAAGGAAAGGAAGCATGACCAGATAGATGGTAGTAAGGGCCCCACACATTTTAGGGCCCCACACATTTTGGTAAGAGGGCCTACCGAAGGTGGACAACTATGTGTACTGAAACTACTGGTCTGGAAAAGCACAAGACTGCACACCATGCTGATATAAAGAGAAAGGACTTGGCATACAGAACTGCCCTTACACCCACCGTCCTAATAATCAGCTCACATTTGAAGGACATGTCAAGGACATGAAGATGAGGTAAGACATGATAGGTATGTGAAGAGAGTTCAAGAAATTCTCAATATTTCTGTTGTGGAATATTATTTTAAGGTGTGTTACTTTTGTTTATATTGCATTTTTTTAACTCTGTGAAGATGTGTTACTGTGCCTCTGTAAAACACTTGATGGTCTAATAAATATCTTAATGGCCAATAGCGAGGCAGGAGAAAGGATAGGTGGGGCTGGCAGACAGAGAGTATATATAGAAGAAAACTAGAAGGGGAGATCTAGGAATGAGAGAGGAAGGAGGAGGACTCCAGGGGCCAGCCACCTAGCTACATAGCAAGTCAGAAGTAAGAGGATGGAAAAAGCCCAGATGCAAAAGGTGGATGGGATAATTAAAGTTAAGAAAAGCTAGCAAGAACCTAAGCCAAGATAAGGCTGGGCATTCATAAGTAATAATAAGCCTCTGTATGTGATTTATTTGGGAGTTGGGTTGTGGGCCTCCCAAGAAAGACTAAAAAACCACCAAATAACACATTTCAAAATCAAATGAACTTCCACACCTCTCTCCCTGAAAAATCTCAGAAAATATTCAGGTAAAGTTGCAAAGACCTTCTCGGGACATAGGGCAATTTGTAGAAAGTAGGAGAGACTCTTCTGTAGTTTAGACATTAAAAGAAGAGATGGAAAATGCATTTTAAGAATTTGAGTGATTTAAATTAGTATTAGAGCAGAAGCTAACAAAACATATTAAAATGAAGATTTAATCAGGAAGACTTCTAATTTAATTCCTTTGTAGAAATATCCAGAAATTGGATTGGTGAAGCAATAGTAGCTCTATTTTTGAGGATTTGTCATATTGATTTGAATGTTATATGTAGCAATATTTATAGTGACCAATCTGTGGAAACACCTCAACATCCATGGAAGATGAATGGATAAAGAAAATGTTTTATACATACAATATGTACAATTCAACTTTAAACAAGAAAGAAATATTGTCACATTTATCAACTTGAAGACATGTATTATACTATGTAAAATAAATCATAGATACAGAGAGAAAAATGTTCATGATTTCTCTTACAGACGAGGAACACAAGAGAGGTACACTTTAGAATCAAAGAAATAGTGGTTGTCTTGACTGACCAGGGAATTATTCCCCCACTAGCTAGCTTTTATAGTGCCAAAAGTTTCTATACAGGCTGCTGGGAGGTAAAAGGCATCAGTGGTTTGTCCTAGTCCCTGTCCAGCAAGACGTGCCCACTGTTGCAATAGTGGTATGAATATTATAGGAACAACTAACCATATGAGGTCTGGTCCATAGAAGAGATTTCATGCCTGGTACTATAAATCTGGTCAAAATCCCATGACTTGGGATATCACAGGCCCTAGTGGGGAAACTATTGTTATTATGTTAAGTAGTTATGCTGTCAAATTGTCTTCTGAATATTTGTTTACACCCATAGTACTCAACTTTGGTCAGGGAAGCTTATTTTTTCCCCGTGGGTAACAGTTAATTAAGGAACTCAAAATTCATCAAAGAATCAAGTATAAGTAACTGTGAGAGCTCCACTGTGGATGAATCATCTGTATTAACCTCTCCTATCCAAAGTCCAAAGAGCATCCCTGAAGAAGGAATGGAAAGAATGTAAAAGCCAGTGGATGAGGAAGAAAGCTGTGAAACACTGACTTTTAGACAGGGCACAGCTATTGCCTACATCAACTCACAGCAGCTGTGGTCACTTACACAAGACCGGTACAATGTGAAGTCAGTCGAAATTCCAGTTTGAATGGGAGGAAGTATCGCAGAGGCCTCACCCTTGTGGGAGCAGCCATTGGAAGCTAATGGTTGTTGAGGGAGGGACAGTCACTCTCCTTTGGGAACATGGTTGTTAATAGATTAGTCAATGTCCCAGTGGATAGACCCATTCATATATACTGACTGGACTTGGGGTCATTAATAACAACAACAAAGTAAGGACTTAAGTTGGAAGATGGAACGGGAGCAGTAGGAGGAGTTGGAAAGAGTTAGTGGTGGATGTGGTGGATTTATGATCAAAATAAATTATGTAAGATGTATGAAGACTTTAAAAATAAATAAAACATTATAATAAGGAATAGTGGTTGCTAGGTGTTGAAGGATAGAAGTAGAGAATTGCCAATAAATAGACACAAAAGTTTAATTGAACAAAATCAAAAAACACAACTTTTTCAGGTCAACAATATGTGTCATACATTTACAAATGTGTTTAGAAAGGTGAATCCTACATGAAACAGCACTGTAATCATAACATTTAAGAAGATAAAGGTGGTGGAGGAAAGAGATTTTATGGCACCAGCAGCCATCCATCATGTTCTAGTTAGGAAGGGCAAATCAGCAGGGAAAACATCATTTCTTTCTTTCATGATGGGGGATGCACACATGCTGTTAGTCCTTCAGACTCTATCTTTTTAAATAGCATCATATACCATTACTCATTCACACAGAAAGTAGCATTCCACAAACAAGCAAGCAAAACTACTCGTTGGTGGGACTGACAGTTGAGTCCAGTGTGCAGGGGCTCACAGCTTATTTTATCCTCTGTATTTCCAAACCAGATCAATAGATTTGGACAAATTCTGTAGGAAGTGATTATATATAGGGACAGAATTCTCTGACTGAAGGGAAAGAGATTGACACAGGGCTTTGGTTAGTGATTTTCAGGTGCACTTACACGGCAACTGTTTTATCTAGTGATGATATTGAGCTGCAGAATTTCAAAAAACAACATGGCAAGGATTGGGGAGACAGCTCTTCAGCTATGAGCAGGTGCTACTCAGGACCCAAATTCAGCCTCTAGTGCCCACATCAGACTGCTTACAGACTGCTTACCAGCTTGAAGAGATCAGAGACTTGCTTCTGCAATGCACTGGCCCCTGCTTTCAAATGTGTACACACTCACACCCAACAATACACATATAAACACAATTAGGTACACATAAATGTTTAAGAAGGTAAAATCTGATTATGACCCAAATTGGAGAAGTAGCTTGGTACTTAAGAGATGGCTATCAATGGTGATGAAAATCAAGCTCAATATTTGGATCAAATAATACTTTTGCAAGTGTAGGATGAAGAACAATATAAATGTTTTTTTTTTAATCAAAAGTATGAATTTATGCTTTCTCAATAATATTTATGCCCATTGACAAATACCAAATACTATTCTCAGTTTTGATCAGAGAAGCTCCTCTTTGAACAGTGGCAAATACAAAGACTCGTAGCTGTTCAGAGTGCTGAGAATAAGTGAGCACTCAGTTCTAAATAGGACATTTATATCACTCCCCTGTAAGGCTCAGGGAATACTATACCAGATATGGATAGAAAGAATGCATGAGCTGGATCATAAGGGGACTGTGAAATACTACCTTCATTGCATGGCAGCCATTGGAACCTGTTCTCACAACAGTGGAGTTTGCCTGCACTGGGCCTGTACAAGACTGACCTATCAATAGTCAGTCAAAGACAGAGAATTGGCTCACGGGGCCATATCCCTCCCTGAGACATTACTGGCTATTTAGAGATATTAGGGAGGTGAGATCATTGTTTTCTGTTGTGTTCTTATAGGTGAGCCTAGCAGACCTCAGTGATAGTTCCACACCCACAAGAGACAGTGCTGGTTAAACTCACTGGGTCCCAAAACAAAAAAAAAAAAACATGGATGTGGAAAAGGAGAGTTGGAATGACAGGGGTGGAAGGGAGAGATAAGACAAGAGGGTAGAGTAAGAATAATCAGATAAATATAGACAAGTATGAAACCACTGAAGAACAAATTTAATTAATTAAAAAGTACAGGTTTAGATTTATCTTCTATTAAGGGTATTGAAACAGGTTGAGTAATCCTGGCTGTGTAACCTGTCATAAACTGTTGGATCTTTTGGAACATTAAATTTCCCACATGTAAAATGGGAGGATAATTTCTATATTACATGTTAAGGATTAAGAAAATGGTATCAGTGATGACAAACCAGGTCAAGACAGAGCTTTGTGGCTCCCAATTTAGTGCTCCTTGTGTTCCACCAGCATCAGCCAATGCTGCCACTTTCCAGCACTCTGCAGACTATGAATACACACATGTCCATGACAGCATTCTATTTTACACTTTTTATTTACATTTACAAAAATTAGGTTTACACATAACATTTGCTTTAAACTTCACATTCTGTGCATTTCTCTATTGCAAAGTACTCACAGCCCAGGCAGCATTTGGAGCTAAAATGAAAGGCTTTATAATAAATATTACCCTTTGTGTGTGCATAGAAAATGGTCCCTTTCTAGTTTTCCCTGAGGGCACACTATTTTGGCTTTATTGTGACACTTCACTGTGACACTGCAATGAGGGAAAGCCATGCTTTACATGTCATGGAGAGAAATGCCACAAAATGCTAACATATCTTCTCAAGGTTGCCAGAAATCATTTCCACTGGGCTATGTTTTCCCATCTGCAGAGCTCTGAAATGTAAAGAAAATAAATGAGCTCTATTATCTATATTTTTCTAGCAGATGAGAAAGAAACAGAAAAAAATACAGCCAGCACTGCATTTATTGTTCTGTTCAATCAAATTGTTGCTCTAGACACCCATAGCCCCTAGGGAGCTTAATCAAACACCAAATACTTTAAACATCATATTTTGGGTTTTGATTTTATTAAACTAACTTCATAGTATCTGTATTTACCTCTGAGAACTTTTGGGGTTACAATCCTGAGAAGACTCCATTTAGATATTGGAATTCCAATTTGAAATGCTATTATTTGTGTGACATATACATGAGTTTCTGACTCACTCAGACAAGCCACACAGAGAGAGTTCACAAGAGAATCACCTACGGATGATTTCTCTAAGTTAAATTTGTGAAAACCTCAGTCTTCAGAAAAAAAAAAAAAAAAACACAACACATTAGAAAACCTAAATTCACAAAAGCTGCCACTATGTATTTTGTAGTCTATTTCAATAGCAAACGATTCTTACTGTATTCTTACAGATCCAGAAATGCATTCATTCTGAGCCCTCACAAATGAATGAAATAGAAACCTCCACATGCAAGGAAACCATTTACATGCTTCAACATTTTCATGGAGAATTCAGGGCAAGACTTCCTATGAACTCCACAGACCCACTGACTAGGCCCGAGACATAGGTATCTGTATTAAGACTAAGAAGAATGATATAAAAATAAAGACATGATGATTAAAAAGGAATACTTTTTTTCCACAGAAATAGGGTTCTAATTGTAAAACTGTTATATGTGTGTGTGATTTGTATATATGTGCATATTTATATTCTTGCGCATGTGTGGGTGCATATACAACACAAGTGTGTGTGGATCAGCAGTATCGGCCCTTGTCTTCTAACTTGTTTGAGAGGTAGGGTCTCTTGCTTGTTAATAGGCCCATGAGTTTCCCAGGATTCTCATATCTGCATCTCTCACTTCCACTTAGGAGCACTGAGATTATAGATGCTCTCGTACCTGGTTTTATACAGGCATTGGGATTCAGAGTTAAGTCCTTACACTTGACGGCAAGCACTTTACACATGAAGCCATCTCTCCAGCTTTGAGATTGTATCTGAAGAAAATCCAAAAGACTATAAATAAAATTTGGTGATAAGGCAGTAAATACAGTAAGGTTGCTATTTGAAAGGTTGTGGCAAATCTATAAACCAATAATAAGTAAATGCATTTAGAATCGCGTAGCAGTATGAAAAATACCTAATGGCAAATTGAACAGACAATGTGCAAAAGCTCCATTAAATCACCACCTTTTCAGATTACAGAATATCTAAGTGAAGGAGGGACTCTAAAGTATCCCTGAGGAAAAGACAGCATAAAAAGACCCCATCTTGCTCTAAATTTATTAAATCAATGTAATCCTTATCAAAGCCCCAAGAGAGTTTTTAAAAGAAATGGAAAATTCTATGTTTCTATAGAAATAAAAAGAACCAAGAACAGCAAAGAGCACTTTGCAAAAGAGCAAAAATAAAATTGAAGAGCTGATGATGGTCACGGCTGTAAAGTCTTGTCATACAGCTTGGTATTTGAGCTGTGACCTTATCAATGCAAGCACAAATGCAGACTGAGGGAACCCACTGAGGGGCCAGAAACAGGCCTACTCCAATGGCTACCTTATGCAGACAATATGTGTCACTAGGGAACCAGTTATTTCTTCAGTAGAGTGGGTATCTATTTGACATAAGCAAGCAAAACCCCAAAAACTTGTCCCTTACAGTGTATACTTGCTCCTCATTATTTCAGGCTTTATTTTTTTTCAGTTTCTTATCCACTGCTAATCACAATCCAAAAATACTAAATAAAAATTTTGGAAATAAATAATTCATAAGTTTAAAACTGTGTGCATAGCAGGGTGGGATTTGGTACTATCCTGCTATGTTCTTGGCCCACAGTAACCACATATTTTATGCCACTCATTATTAGACATTCAGCCACCATCTTGGTTATTAGACAGACTACTGAGAAACTGCAGTACATGCGCTGTGGTGGCCCATGCTTTACTTAATGGTGATAGTGATCTGTAGTGTACATATCGAAAAGACAGGCAATTCTCTAAGGGAAAGTAGGGAAGCTCTCAACTGAGAAAAATACATCTCAAACAAGGTTGATGTTATCCACAGCTTTGTGGGCAATGGTGGATTACTATAGCAAAAGAATTCACAAAGAGTTATGGGTATAAAACTTATACTGTAAAGAATGTGATGCAGAGACCCAATCCTAGAAGAATATGGAAACTCTGAACCAGGAGTCATAGACGCCAAACCCAAGCTCTACTACTTTCATGGCAGAGGCAGGATAGTGTCCTGGCTATGGCAGGAGTAGAGTTTGAAGAAATATTTCTTGACACAAGAGAACAGTATGAGAAGTTGCAAAAGGATGGACACCTGCTTTTTGACCAAGTACCTTTGGTTGAAATGGATGGAACGCTGCTGACATAGTCTAGAACCATCCTCAGCTACCTGGCTGCCAAGTACAATTTGTATGGGAAGGATCTGAAGGAGAGAGTCAGGAATGACATATATACTGGACCTGATGATAATGATCACCATTTAAACTCCCTGAAGAAAAAGAGGAGAATTATGAATTAATCGTGAAGAGAGCTAAAACTCATTGCTTCCCTGTCTTTGAAATGATTTTAAAGGACCACGAGGAAGCTTTTCTTGTTGGCAACCAGCTCAGTTGGACATCCATATAGCTGTGAGGAGCCATTCTGATGGTGGAAGAACTTAGCGCTCCCGTGCTGTCTGACTTCCCTCTGCTGCAGGCATTTAAGACAAGAATCAGCAACATTCCGAAAATTAAGAAGTTTCTACAGCCTGGGAGTCAGAGGAAGCCACTTCCAGATGACTACTATGTTGAGATGGTCAGGAATGTCCTAAAGTTCCAGTGGCAGTAGGTGTTCAGGTGGCTACAGAGAGGATCCAATGGCAGCATCCCCGTAGGCCAGCTACGGAGCAATTCAGAAGCAAAGGATATATTCCAGGAGTTTTCAGCTCTAGTAGAGTATTATTTTAAGGGGTGTTACTTTTGTTTATGTTGCATTTGTTTAACTCTATGAAGCTATGTTATTGTGCCTGTGTAAAATACCTGATGGTCTAATAAAGAACTGGCCAATAACAAGGCAGGAGAAATGATAGGTGGGGCTGGCAGACAGAAAGAATATATAGAGGGAAAATCTGGGAGGAGAGCTAGATCTAGTAGCCAGAGAAGGAGGAGGACTCCAGGGACCAGCCACCCAACTACACAGCAAGCCACAGAGAAAGAGTAAGATTTACAGAAGTTAGGGAACAGGAACAGCCCAGAGGCAAAAGATAAATGGGTTAATTTAAGGAAAGCTGGCTAGAAACTAAAACAAGCTAAGGCCGGGCATTCATAAGTATAAAAAAAAAAAAAAATGTGATGCAACATTTTCATGACCTTAAGGGAAGCAAAAGTTTGTTAACCAGTTAAAAATGCAAATTTAAAGGGTAAGACTAGTAAATTACATCACATTTAAATGTAAAAGGTCTAGTATCAGAAGGTACCAGGTAGGATGCAGATCATCCCATCCATGTGTGGGTCTCAATCAGTTCCCATGACATGCTCAGGTGGGAAATGTCCACTGAGCTGTGTTCTCTGAATGTTCCCATCCTTCTACACATGCATCACATTCATGAGACTTTTCAAAAGACAAGAATGACGAAGAAAACCACAGAGCAGGAAAAGGTATTTGACACACATCTTACAAGGCATGAAGTAGACTACATAAAGAATTCTTCTCAATAAGAAAAAGACAGACTAGCAATTTAAACCATAGGCAATTGCTGGGTACATGGCTTGGGGTCTGGAGATTGCTCAGTGGTTAGAGTGCTTCTTGCTCTTCCAGTGGAAATGAGTTTGGTTCCTTGAAGGTGGGATTACAGGAGATTTCGAGCTGCCAAGCTTTGGTAGTGTGATTTATTAAACAGACAGGGCTTAATTCAGTGAACAAAGACAGCCAATCATGGAAGACCTCGGGAAGTTTTCCAAATGTCAGTCTTTGTAGGCCAGAAATACAGCCAACTGAAAAAACTTAAATAAGTTAAAACTAAATAGTCTACAATTATAACCTTGAACATTTTCTTAAAAGATGACATAATTATTTTAAGCTACTGGTGGTGAACACTTTTTTTTAACCTAAGAAAGGAAAGTTATTTATCATGGACTAAGAATGGAGCTTAGCATGATTATAGGGAGGTTTGTTTTGTAAATATTTCCACGTGCTATCTGTGTGTACATTAGTCTGATTACCCAGTGTAAATTATCCAAAGTGAGAAATATGTTTGAATCCATTTGCATTCCATAACACAATTATAAAACAAATTTAGTCTATACTTAGAACAATAACCAGTCATTAGTACAGTTGTTTCTGAGGCTTTGTATGCTTCTTGGAAAAACACAACTGAACAATTTTCAGCAATGCTAAAGCTCATGGGCAGTATTATAGCTCAGTTTGTAGTCATAAGGGGATATTCAATAAATATATATAATGATACCAATAAAGATATAGCATTGAATGAATTTTTTTTTAAAAAAAAGCTCTTTGTAGAGTTTTTATTAAAGAGAAAAGAGACACAAAGTTGTAGTTTTCCTGTAAAATTTTCTACATTGAATACATCATTGGATAGAATACTTTGGGAAAGTGATGAATAAAAGAAAAATCCAGAATGTAAGGATCAGACTTTCAGATAGCTTGCCAGTTTTACATTAATGTAACAAAATACCTGCTATAATCAGCTTAGAAGAAAAGAAAAGTTCACTATGACTCAGTCCGTGAGTGGCTGGTCCTGTTGCCTACACTGCAGCAGCAAAGCATGTCAAAATTCTTTACTTTAAAGCTGAGTTCAAAAGGAGGATGGCCAGAGCCACAAACCCTCTTCAGGATACATCCTAATGACCTTCCACCTTCTAAAGGAGCCAGGCTGATGATCAAGCCTTTAACATTTGAGTCTTTGAGAGATATTCCAGATAAAATCTCAGACAGATTGGGTGATCAGGAAAATCTCCATTAAGAAAATTAAATTTTTCCATTCAGCACGGGGGAAATCATGTCTGGTAAGGAAAACTGAGCTAACTACCAAGGCTACAAAAGTCATGAATATTGAAAGAGAACCTACACCACCACTGTACTAAAACAGCATAATCCCTAACTACGTTCAAAATATTTGCCTTATACCCACCGGTAAGATACCTCACATCTCATCAAGGAAACTTCTCTTTGTGACTGTCAGAGAACATTATAGAAGAACACAACTTCCATCCCAGTAGATAAATCTACAACACAACTTCAGCACCTCAGAAGGTTTGGAGATCATTTCAGAAGAGTGGGTTGAAAGATTATAAGAGGAAGAGGATCAGGGAGTTTGCTGTGAGAATGTCTCCTAGAAATGTCAGAAGGTACATCCATGAAGTCTCACCTACATGGCTGCCCAAACATGAGCTGAACAAGGAAGACAATAGATGTGCCCAAATCGATGAGCGTTTGTTGCTACAGAAAGCCCAAGAGGCCTCAGCCCTACACAAAAGACTGCAGGCAGCTAAGGAACGCAGAGAGTGGGAGAAACAGTCCTCCCCAGCGAAGAGCACACTGATTAGTTATCTAATACCAAGTGGTCAGCCCTGAAACATACACACAAATAGCATTACACAGACTAAGAAGGTTATATTTATGTATTTAGTAATACACTTGCCACCCCCACATACATATGTAACAATAATTAATGAAAAAGGAAGCCAAAAATTTGAAGGAAAGCAAGGAGGGGTTAATGGGAGGGTTTGGGATTGGGGGGAAGAAAAATAAGAGGAAACTATACTATTATATAATCATTTCAAAAAAATAATTACAAAAAGAACTCATAATTTTGCATGTGTGTGTGGGGGGGGATGTCGCATGAGCTTCCACTCCTTGTTAAGGAGTTACTGAGAGCTGGTGGCTTCTGGAGGAGGGAAACTCAGTTCTCTTTATGGGTATGGACTCTGGTAAGTCAACCACGCTCCAGTGTATGGGATTACCCAAGGGTTATTAAAAAAAAGATAAAAAGAACATGAAATTGGCAGGGGATGAGGAGGTGGCTGGTGGGTCTAGGAGGAGTTAAGGGGAGGAATGGAGTCAAACTATGACCACAATATACTATAAGCATGTATGACATTTGAAGAATTAATAAAAATGTTATATTTAAAAAAAGAAAAAAAATAAATTTTAATAAAAATTTGAAGTGGATAGAAAAAAAACAAAAAGAAGTGACCAGAATTTTAGCCAGGAGAACAGTGAGTGCAGACCTAAAGACCCAGAGGCAGAACAGTGTGTGGAATATTCCAGGATAACACAGGGGCTCATGTACAGTGAGTAAAGGAGGAGTTATGGGAAACTAGATCAGAAAAACAATGGGTCCATATAATGCTGAGAATTACAGACAATTTTGGAACTTCTGACTCTTTTGAGATATGAAGAGTCTGTAATGTTTTTAGAGATGACATATAATGATTTTCTTGTTAGTAATATTATCCTGACCTATTCAGAAGCGGTTGTAGATTATGAGTTTAGAAACAAGTAGAATAATAAGTTTATTAATCATGTCAATAAGAAATGGTGTGTGATTTGGATATGGTGGTACTGACAGGGGTGGTGGAAGATTCTGAACATATTTGGAAGAGGAAGCTAAGTGGTATTGCTGCCAGAGTAGATGAGGGGTACAGAAAGGAGTGGAGATTGATTTAAGTGGTTTTGGTTTAAGACTTGTAACTGTGTTGTTATCATGACTGAGAAGCAAGATTTGAGGGCCACAAAATCTGGTGTGTTAAATTAGCATGTTCACTGGCTGTAGAAATAGGATACATTCAGAAATATTCTATCTGAAGAGTGCCTTGACTCTCTGATCCCATGAACCTCCTCTCCCTGTACTACACTGAAGATGATGCGGAGATTTTTATTTCTTAAGAGAATGTGTACTTGTATCTTCCTTGCATTTTGGACAAAAACCAAGGTCAATACACAACATCATCTGGCCCACTAAGAGTAGAAAGGGCCCTCAGGCCAAGGGAGCTGCAGTACCTAGCTACTATTCATGGCAGGAGCTAGAGGAGTACATATGGGCCAGATCTCAGTGGTGCTGGATCAAAGGTATGGAGCATCAACTTGGACAAGAAGTTGGTGTGGAAGCCATCTCTCATGTTACAGGATTTCATACCCTGTCAATAAGCCTGGGGGATGGTACTTGCAGACTAATAAATTGGATCTTGGAAGGCTAGAGAAGCAACATGTCATTTTAATTTAGAAATTCTAGAACTGCCACCATAGACAATAGAACAAAAGAGGAGAGAGACATGGCCATTTCTGGAATGGATATATGGGCCTGGAAACCTACTTTATCCCTTGCCAAATTTGTAGGCTGAGGCACTTCTCAGAATCTAAGTCCAGTGATTCCCTGTGGGGGAGGTCTTTACCACAGTGATGTCTTCATGGCTATTATTCCCTTCAGCTGTCACCATGATGATCTATGGCAATATACTCGGAGAACAATTACCCTGGCGAGGAAAGACTGAACAAACATTTCAAGAACTGTAGCACTGTTCAAGCTGATACCCAGGGAATGAAGCTACATCAAGGACACGGTGAGCAGTCAAATATCCCAGCACTGAGAAGGGGAAATGAACACAGTCCTACCCTCAATAAGCTACTCGCGATTGATGCCTGCAGGGAAAAGGAAAATTCTGTTTTCTCAAATGGAATGACACTGGGTATATCAAGCACACTTCAGGACCAGCCCTACGCACAATAGCAGGAGGCCAACAAAAAACAGAATCCATCAACCAAAAACATTCCTTGCTCTTGTGTGTATGTTGGGGGAGGAGGGGACTTTATGTTTGGTCTTGATTTTTTTATCTTACTGTTTTTTGTTTGTTTATTTTTATTTTTATTTTCTTGAGAGAGAGGAGAGAAAGAGAACAAAAGAGACAGAGAGACAAAGACAAAGAGACAGAGATGGAAAGAAAGACAGAGAGAAATAGAGAACATGAAGTTCTGTGGGTGAGAAGAATCTGGGAGGAGGTGGGAGAGGAATAACATGATCAAAATACATTGTATGAAAAACTTTAGAGTAAAAAGAAAAGAAAGAACAGATCTTGATTAGGAGGGAAATGTGGAGGCAGGCCACAAGTGCAGCCCTGGAATGCCCCACTTCTTGGCCAGATGCTTAGTGTTGTGTGCAGATTGGAAGAGATACAAACTGGCTTCTGAACTAGTGAAGTAATAGTGAGCAACAGGTGGAACCCTCAAGAAAACAGCTTCTCCCATAAACAGAGTAACAGATCCAATATGTAATATTATGGGAAGAGCAATTAGTACTAATCTTACAACTTAGACGATAAATGGTTGGTGCTTCCTTGGTTTTGATTTTGCTTTGTTGTTTGTTTTTTTGGGGACAAGGTCTTGTGTAGCCACAGCTGGTTTCAAACTCACTATGTATTTGAGGATGACGTTAAACTTTTGATTTCCTGCCTTTACATCTCAAAGCTATCACACCCCGTTTATGCAGTGCTGACAATTCCAATTGAACTACTTTCCCAGTTGGTGCTCCCTATTTTTCTAATTAGTTCTCCAAGGTGGACTCTATACAATAATGGCCCAGAACAAATTCAAACAAGTGGCCATTTGAACTGCAGCTTTGATACCAATGCAGGATATTTGCTATAGCAGATTAACACCATCCTAAATTTGAAAACAAAAACCTGAAATGCATCCAAATCAGAAATATTTCAGCACAAACATGACAGATACTACAGCTGTCCTCATGCTACATGTCATAATCAAAACATAGATGCAGTCAAAATTTTGTGTAAAATCACCTTTGAACTGTGTGTAAATAAAATAAAGCCTAAGTGAATTTTGTGTTTAGACTTGGATCTCATGTTCAAGGTGGCTCATTATACATATATAAATATTCCAAGATTTGAAAGCATAACATTGTTAGTCTCAAAGATAATGGATACCCTTATACTCAACCTGTACAGGATTCAAGTCTTCCCTAAGGCTTTTCATCCCTATCTGAAGCAGAATATGGAGAAGTTGGAATTCCCACAAGATAGAGTGAAGTTCTCTGATGCTGCTGCCTTCTGTGCTAACTGTGCAGCGCTCTGCCATGCTACCATCTGAAAGAATCTAAGTAACTGAATTAATATGATATGCTAATTATACCATCCTAATGAGAACAGATGAGCGAGAAATAGCAAGTATTCCAGAGGCCTTTGTAAAAGAAAGTAGAACATGAACCCAACAATGATCTAGGGTATAAGGTGAAATATTTAGAGGCTCAGTGATCTGGAACATTCCTACACATACTCATTTGTTTAAAATGCTAAATTAATTGCATTTTTGCCTTTATAACCACTGACAAGGAAATACAATGCCAAATTGGCCTGTTTAGGTACTAGGGATAGCACATTCCACACTTGGGAATACTCCTGAGAGACAGAGGGTTCTAGAACCTGCTCTGAGTGGCTACAGTGTATATAAGGCTGCAGCATGATCAGCCATGTTGGACATACAACCTGGTAGAACCCATTGTTGGTTCAGAGATAGCTTTGGTAGGAAGTGATGCTGCTGGACCTTAAAGCAAAATAATGCGAGAAATGCACTGAAGACCCACAGACTACTGGAGCAAGGATATACCAGCATCAAAGAATTATACACTGCTATTATAGAAGCCTGAGTAGAGACATTTGTTAGAGCTGACTATGAGTTGAGGTCAGAGTGGTTAGACCATTTAGAAACACAATAGTTACTAATGCAACATGGTGAAAGACATGCTCATTTATGTGACAACACCGTAGGTTTCTTTAATATATGTTGGTCATCTTGCTCATCAATATGTCCATTCATAATGAGCTTTGAATATTCTGCATTTAGCCTAAAATTTATGACATTTGTATTACAGTGACATCCATAGATTATTGTAATAGGAGTCAAGTTTGAGGCATTTATTTGTCAAGAACTTTTAACCAGTGGCTAGAGAAATGCTCATCGGTTAATAGCACTGATTGCTCTTGAAGAGGACATGAGTTAGATTTCCAACACATACATGGCCACTCACAATGATCTATAAACTCTTGTCCCAGAGGATTCAGTGCCTTCTTTTGGCCTCTGTGGGCACCAGGCACACATGGTATACAGACATATGTGCATTCAAACATCACTACATATAAACTAAACATGTGGTGATATTTTGTTTGTGTTCTAACAAATAAAGCTTACCTGGAGATCAGAGTGTTAACCATAGAGGCCAGGCAGTGGTAGCACATCTCTCTAATCCCAGCACTTAGGAGGAAGAAGATTAGGAGTTCAAAGTTACCCTGGGCTACACTAGATTGATCCAGTCTAAAAGAGAAACATAGCCAGGCAGTGGAGGCTCACAAGTTTAATTCCCAGCATTTGGGGAATCTCATGCCTTTAATCTCAGCACAGGAGGTGGAGACAGGAAGTGATATGACTGAGCAGAGAGAGGAATATAAGGTAGGAGGAGACAGAAGCTAAGCTCTTTTTCAATCTGAGGATTCCTAGAGGTAAGCAGTCTCTCTAATGTCTGGCTCCTTTGCTTCTCCGCTCTTTCACCTTTCACCCTGATATCTGACTCCATGTTATTATTATTAAGACCTATTAGAATTTGTGCTACATAAAAATGATGGAAATAAAAGTTAAAAAAAATAACTCCTAGTCTAAGAAGATATAATGTATAAACATGACGAGGGAATACACAGATAAACTTGAAGCAAATGAAGCAGGCAATGAGTTGTAGAGGAAGTGGTAAGGAGGCACACAGGATGGGCACATTTCTTCCTGTCCTAACAGAATATGCTACTAATATACATGCTTATTTATAGTGATCTAAAGAACTACTTGCAAAACTGTTAAACAAGGTACAGTTTTAATATTGTACATTTTGTATGATGAGCAGGTTACCCTAATTTCTGCTAAAAATTTATTAGATTATCACAGATCTACTTTCTATCCAAACATAAAGTCATATGTTCCTCTCTGTGCTGATTTTTTAACTTGAAGAGTTAGTCATTTCCTGGTGCCCTCCTTGTGCGTGCAGTGCTATATGATATCAAACCATGTCTATTTGTCATACATGTTCAGGATATCAGGAAACAGGACCCTAGTGAAAGCTAAAGTTCTCTAAATGCATTTGAAATTGCCCTAATAATTCCTAAAAGAATCGATGAGTCACTCAGAATGACAAATTCACTCTTCTGCCTTGATGGATATTGAGCTGTGGTTCATTGTGCCAGGACAATCCCTAGAATTCCTGAGCTGATTTTCTGGAATTTCTCTTAGAAAGTTTGTGAGCATGCCCAAGTTTGCAGATGCTGTGAGGCTAGAATGTATTCAGCAATAAACCTGTAATTCCAGCTCTTCCCATTACCTATGCCATAAATTCAGCATGTAATAACTTGTAGCTATTTATCAATGGCTAGTTTGCTATCAGGGAACACTGAGACTATTGGCAAGGTCATTTGATGGTATCAAATTTTTTCTTTCCATAGGGCCAGAGATAATAGATAATTTTCTGCTGTGGGATGTCTTTCTGTATGCTGTGAATATGTGTTTCTCTCATTGGTTGATAAATAAAGCTGTTTGGCCAACAGTGAGGCAAAATAAGGTTAGGCAGTACATTCAAACTGAAGATGGAGGCGAAGAAGGGTGAAGTGAGGAGAGACACCAGCCCACCACCCAAGGAGCAAGCAACAAGATGCCAGCAGATCGGTAATGCCACAGCCACGTGGCAACATGTAAATTAATAGAAATGGGTTAATTTAAGATGAAAGAGCTAGCTAGCAAGAAGCCTGAGCCATAGGCCATGCAGAATATAATTAATATAAGCCTCTGTGTGTTTTAGAAACATTGAATTATTTGTGTAACAATCACAATAGAGATTTTTCATAAAACACCCAAGTCATAGGCCCCCCAAACCATTGCTTTAGTTTGCTTACCCTCCAGAACTTCACAGTAAGATCTTGTTGCTGAAGACACCATATACTTAAGTCCATAAAACAGAAAAAATGAGTTGGTATTGACCTGGAAGTTTCACATATAACTATTAGCTTTCATGGTGCTGAAAGGTGCTCTGCACCCTACAAGAGGAGAAAAGTAATCACAAATCTTACACAGCTGGGAACCCTGTGAACTACAATAACAATTGTCCTGTAAGATGTGCCCACTGGTGCAACAGTGGCACAAATGTTATGGGAGTAACTAACTATATTCTGATTGGGTTTAAGTCCTGCTCCACATCTCATACCATGAAAGGGTCAAGAGCCTGTGACTAGATAGGTTATAGACTCTAGGGAAGAACTTACTACTATTATTTTGCTAAATAGATACAGTATTAAAACAACTCCTGATGACTCATAGATTAATGCATCTTTCAACCCTCATCAGAGAAACTTCTTCCCACAGTAGACAGTATATAACATAAATACAACTATTGAATCTACAGAGAATAAGAGACTACTGAGTGCTCAGCCCTAAATAGGAACTCTATAGCAAATCCTTTATTTCAAAGCTCAGGGATTATTGGAAGACAGGGTAGAAAGAATCTAAGAGCCAGAGATGATGGATTACAACAAAGAAATCATGTTTTACAGATACAACAAGGCAGACACACATATGAGCTCACAACGATTATGACCAGAAGACATAAATCTTGTGCAAACCCAAGCCAGACAAAAATCCCAGCATGAAGGTGCAGAGGTAAATAGATACATTTCACTCTTAATTGTAGCAATATTGGCATTTGATAGCTGCTAGGATAAGGAGAATCAGTTTTCTCTAAGGGTGTAACCTCACTGGGTAGACTGACCATGGCAGGCTCTATATTCAAGAGTATTTGGGAAGCACCAATGGAATCTGATGGGGTAAAACAAACCAAAATGAAATAGAACAGAACACAAAGTTGAACAGATCAGTAGGAGTTGGGGGTGAATGAGATCAAACTACATTGTACGAAATTCTGAAAGAATTAATAAAATATTTTTAAACATTTACATCATTAAAAATCGTGTTACAGATTCCTGTGTGTCTGGGAGGCAAGTACTCCCTTACTATTAAGATAATCCCACTTCACAAAGAAAAAGTCAACATCTTCTAAGCGGCTTACCAGTTGTTGACTTCACTTTCTGAAGAAAAGGTACCTCCAGAAGCACTCAAGCCCAATGGAGTTACTATAGAAAGAACCATTATAATCAGCAGTGGTCAGAGTAAAGTCAGATTTCCTTCTGCTCTCTAGAGTGGACACTAAGACCAGAAATGTGGAGAAGGAATGAGAATGCAAAGGAGCAAGGATATAAATGTGAGGTGGAAGGAAAAGAAGGGACGAGTTAGCCAGTGAGCACACACATGAATGTGACACAGTAAGTCAAAGGTTCACAGAAACAATATCACAGCAACCCAGGGAGAGAAAATAAACCAGAAAAATTGCATCCCTAAAGGCAGAACTTCTTCCACTAATGAAATTTAGAAACTTAGACAAAGTACTTTTTCAAGACCATGTGGCTACTTCACACCTGCAACAAAAATACCAATTTATTTGTTGACATTTATCTGAATGTAAAGATTTGGTCCACAAGTTTGTCTTTTGTTTCTGTCATTATTCCTGTATTAAAAAAAAAAAAAAGCAAACCTTGGAACCTAGAGACATGCACAAGGTCTTTTTAAAGGGAAGTTTCTCAATTGTAATGTTCCCATTTATGTTCATCTTCACCGATACACATCTTAAGTCATTTGGCAGAATTCTCCATCACACCTGAGTTGAATTTCACAGGAGGAATGTGTGTTGAACAGGTGAGTGCTCTGTCAGTAGAGGTCACATCCTCTGATACCCTGTTATAACTATGCAGATAGAATTGTGAGTCTGTGAACACATATGCATACACACCAAGCTGTGAAATACGGTATCCTACTGAACTAGAAACAACTTACTTCTAGAGGTTGTCTCTAAACCCAGCTTTATAAATTGTTTCTATAGTTGTTGCACTTTTGAGGCTTGGCAGGGGAATTGCCTCAAGTTTGAGACTAGTAGTCTGGACTATACAGGGAATTCCAGGCCACAGAGTCAGACTATCTAGGAAAACCAAAATAAGTAAGTAAGTAACAAATGAGCTAAAACAATAATACTGTCTATGATTTAGAAGGACTCCAACAAAAATCACGTCAGCACATGGTGTGTGTGCATATTGTTTGCTGCTAGTGTAGCACCTTTGGGTGTCTAGATTTGCCTTCACACCCCCACACATGAGCTATTGAACGATCCCTCCTTTGCTACCTCCTTCCTTTTCTGGGGACCCAATACAGGTTATGTTGATTCCTCATCTGCTTTCTTGCCCTTAATTCTCAGGGTGTACCTTGCTATTTCTATTCCTCAGTGGCAGTAGTAGGAACCATTTTGCCACTAACTATTCTTGCTTAATATTCCACAATATGACTTTTTTCCAGTTTATTCTTATTCAGATCATTATACAACCATTCTTCCCTGCTATGGTTTTAATTCTACTCCAAGATTCATATAAAAAGTGAACTATCCTTGCAAAGTATGGAAAACTGTAGCCTTTAAGGGGCAATTGGGACCTAGGGACTCTGTCACCACAGGTATAGTAAGGACAATATCTCAGGAATAGGAGAGTTATAAAGGTAATTTTGTGCTCCTTTCATCCTTCTTGGCATGTGATACCATCTGCCCAAGGATGATGGAGTACAGTTCTCTTACAGTACCTTTGCAACCCCTAGATTTTGATTTTCCTTATGCACCAAATAAATGCATTTATAATTTGCTCAAGTTTGCAGTATTCTGTTAGAGAAACAAAGCATGGGACTAAGAGACCCCAAAGAATACTGCAGCTAGTGCCCCACAAAGTCCTGCACTGATGCTTATTTGTCTAGTGTGGGTAGCAGCACCCACTTCATGGTGCTCAGAATCCAGTGAGCAGGTTGTACAGAGGCATGTTTACAGTTCCTGAAATACAGGTAGCACTATAAGCCTGGGGGCTGGGGGGAATCATGAGTCTCATTTTATCCTCTGACTTACACACTCACTGGGTAGACTTCTGAAAGCTAGTCTGTAAATCACTGTTTATAAGGATTCTTGAATGGTAAAATAGTGATCATGAGATTACAAAGTTTGCATCCTTGGTCTACTCATCTACCCAGAAGCGACTCTGCATCTGAAGTTCAAGGAAGCAGGGAGAGCTGAAAATGTAGATTTATTTTCATGCTAATAGACTTAAAGCCCAAATAAGATCATCAGAGAATCACAGTTATAGATAAACAAAGATATACCTTGAGGAGCCCAGTGTCATGAGATTAAAAAATCAAAGAAAAGCTAGCCATAAGTGGTAGAAGAAAATCAAGGTACCTGCCATGATGGGAGCACATGTGTTTTTAAGAGGGGCCATATAAAAGTGGCCTTCTAGCTCTTACTTTAAGCTCAGTGACCCACCTGCATAAGGACCCCTGGCTATGTTGTGGCATCCTCATGCAAAAAGGGCTCAGGGTCTTTGGTGAGGGTGGGGGGAGCTCTGTAGCTATTATCATAGACACTAGGAGGAATCTTCAAGGTTCAGTTAGTTGTTTTTACAGACCATCCTGGAAGAACAGTTGGATGAACAGTTGGCTCTGTGGTCCCCACATCAGGAAGGTTCACAGGCTCAGGCTGCACTGGACTATGCATGAGTGCTGGAGGTACCTTTTGAACCCCACCTTGAAGAAGCATCCCTCCGTGAGTCTTCAGCAGGTAAGAGTTTGTTTGCTCTTCAGATTCACTGTGAGCACAGTAAAAGAAGCTAATGCTTAAGTGGGGCTCTGTCCCTATGCTCCACAGCATCTGCTTGCCTGAGCCTTTGACTTCCACGTGCTCACAGGTTTGGGCAGAATATTGGCTTGTGCATGAGCCACCTGTCCTCAGACCCCTTTGCTCAGAACTGGTGGTTCTTATTTCTGTCCATTTTGTCTTCTCTTCTTGACTGGAAATGACCAAATCAGACAACAGTAGGTATTGACAAAAACAAAAGCACCTCGCTTTTATATATGATACTTCAATACATCACTACATAGATGGAATTTGTTATTGATAGTATAAAAATAAATTAGAGACAGATATACACTTCCTGGCTTGTAATTGAAAGGCTGGTGAAACCTTGCTGTCTAAGCAGTCATGAATTTAAAGGAGGCATGGCATGGCTAGGTTAAGATGGTAACTGACCTTATCACAATTTAATACATTTTTCTTTAAAAATAAGTGAAAGTACAAGACAGTGGAAAGACTCTAAGAATTTGGAAGAAATGTGGCAGATACTTTTTTTAATTTATTTTTTTTTGAGAATCTCATACATGAATTCTATAGTTATATCAATTCTACCTCCTTTTCCCCTCTCCAAATCCTTCCAGACCTCCACAACCTCTCAAATTCATAACCTCTTTTTAAATCATTTTATACATATATGTGTATGTTTGTGTGAGAAAGCGAGAAAGGTGTAGCAAGTGGAGTTCATTTATTGTTTCTCTCTCACACACACACACACACACACACAGAGAGAGAGAGAGAGAGAGAGAGAGAGAGAGAGAGAGAGAGAGAGAGAGAGAGAGAGAGAGAGAGATGACCACTTGGAACTTGATAGCCTATTAGGGAGTTTATCCTCAGAGAAGAATGATTCTCCCTCTCAGCAACTATTATTAACTGAATGTAGCTCTTCATCTATGAGCTGGGTCTTGTGTGATTTCTCCCATTCATGTTGACATTTTGAAGACAGTTGTAAAAAATAAAAGACTAAATAGAATTTTTTTCAATAAACCTCTAACATGATTTATTTTAAAGACAAATAGAGGTTAATGATGTAAGAGTATTTTACTTGTAAAATAACATGAGGAAACGAAGAATGAAGAAATTCCCAGTACTTAAAGAAGTAGTTGTTATATGAAAGAATTATACAAGGTTGATAAGACTTTCATTCAGCTTGTTCCCTGTCTTTTGTCTTTCCAATCCACCTGCACATTTGAAGGCCTAGAACCTGCTTCCTTTTGAGTGAGTAGACAAATGGAAAAATTCATAACAAAAGGGCTACGAGTCAAAGTAAGTGGTGCTTTAAAAGAGAGAAGTAGAAAAGCTTTAGAATAGAGGAAGAAAATATTAGTCTGTCTAGGACATCATGGGACACTACAAAGATGAGATTCTGTGAGTCCTAGGCTGTAAGAATAAGCACAAGTCCCATGCAGTAGAAGACAAAGGGGAGAATTCTGTTAGCCATAACCTGTAACAGAAGTGAGATGTTCTGTTTTTATTTCACAGACATACTTGCAATCAGTGTTTATTGCAGCACTGCTCACCATTAAAATTACAATCTCAAAAATAAACAAAAAGTACAAATATCTTTACCTCCATTTTCACCCATTTCCCTGCAAAGAGTGTTTATAATAGTAAAAGAGGAAACAACTTGGGGGATAGACTTCTTAGAAGGAAGCGTGGGAGTATGATCGAAATAAAAAATTGGGGGAATCCTTAAAATAAAAATCTGAAAGTTTACATTTTATGTCTGCTGTGAAATGGCTTGAAGATGTGCTCACATCTGCTCACATTCCTTTTGGAGATGCTGTGACCTGACCCCACAGGTTTACCATGCTGTCCGTTATGACTCCACTGTACCAACATTGCATGGATGCAGAAGAAGGTCTAAGAGGATAAATATCGAAACACATTCTTCCTTTGGTTAGGAGCAGGAAATTTAACCATGCTCTGAAAAAATATCCTAGTAAACTGCAAATGAATCCTCGAGGTCCAACTGAATACAGCCTGTGGTAGTGGAATTCTGCAACAGTCCTGGTCTCTAGAGATATTAGTGAGGTCTAGGTTAAGGGAAATAGTAGTAAGAAGAGAGCAGAGATAATGCAATGGTTGTGACTGAGGAAGACAGCACAACTTTCTCTATACCATCTGTACCATGAATGTGTTGGAGGAAAACTGGAAATGCTAATAAGGGTGATGATTAAAGGTAGGCCTGTGTTTATAAATTGCTTTTTTAATGGTGATGATAGTAGCTGACATACAGAATAAAAAGAAGATGAGAATGTCAGTATCAATTTTATTAGTGCCATGAACAATATATACTATATTGAAATTAGCTTCATTTGTATTAGTATTTTTTGTAAGTAGTCACTCTGAAAGCAGTAACATGCCAGTTCATTTTAAAGAGAACTATACACAGTTACCAGCATTCTCTACCATCATAACTTCTAAGCTAGAGAAGGCATTCCACATTTCTCAGTGACACTTCAATTCAGTCACATGGCTGTGATGCTCAATTGCAAAAGACCTGTGGATTCAGTTAGAAGTGAGTGTGGTGAACTAGACACAAAAAACTAAAAGGGCACCAGCAATACATTTTCATATAAACATCACTTTACCTTCCTCCATCAGATATATGTAGACTAGCAGATAGGGTCTATGTCTGGGTCAAGTTAAACTGTAAGAAACAGTTTATGATCAAGAAAGCTTAAGCATGGTCATCCTGCTGAGCACAAACTACTACAAAATTTAAGAAAATACTTTGTACAACTGGTCTCATTAAAAAGGCTTGAAAATGTGTGAATTTCCCTAGCCACAGTTATTCTCTTTCTGAATTACTCTGTTAACAGATTAGGTAAAATGGAATATTTGATATGAGTAATTTTTACAGAATTAGAAGACAAGGAATTCTTTGTCCAGAATTAGACTTTGTCCAAGCTTGTGGCACTCTGAGATCAAGCCTCTTGAGGTTCCAGGCCATGGGCCAGTACCTCTGTGATTTCCACCCAACACTGCATTGGTAGTGGGTGAGAGAAAGTACAGCCCAGAAGAGAAACATACCCATGAGCCAGGAATTTGGATGATTTACTAGCTGTGCACCCATAGGATATTTCCAGAAGCTTTGGTTTTCATTATTTTTCTGAAAACTGCAGCCATAATGTTTTCTACCTTATAAGGCTACTGTGAAGATTAAATGAAGTATTTGAATGATAAAATTAGCAGAATTTGGTATATAAGACCTCAACAAATACTATTTTTACTCTAGTCATGAATGTTAATAGCATACTTAAAAAGTAATTTTCCACAAAGTAACATAACATATTTCCCACGTTTTGCTTCTTTCTTTAATTCCACCTGCATCTTCATCTGAGGCAGACACTGCATCTAGATCATTGCATGCATATTATTGCTTCAAATTTCTCTCATTTTAAAGTCCTTTTAAGATCTATTGCTTAAAATCTCCCTTTCTTTTCTGTGACTGGCATGATTTCCTAAAAATATTGTGGTTACTGCCATAGGTAAGGCATCCATGTGGTCACAGAAGATGGTACCACAAACATTGCAGGCTTTCTCTCCCCTTGATCATTTAAATGGCAGCTTCCCAACACAGGAATTTTAAACGAGAGAAGTTTAAAAGGCAAAATTTTAAATGAGCCAAGCAATTTCATGCTTTACATGTGATCAGTTCCATACTGTAATCCAGCCCAAGTGTATATGCATATATCCTGCTTTTATTGCTCTAGTTTAAAATTTTAAATTTTTAATGATGACATCATTAACCCAGGCAAACCTATAGATATCCTGCTAGCAATTTTTCATAAAGAAGTACACCAGAAATCTAAATAAGCAAATGAATTGATGCTGGGACAAATTCAATCACGTAAAAGAGGAAGTAACTCAGAGCCCATGTTTTATGATATCACCAAGCACAGTGCCTGGAATAAGCTATGTAACCTGTTAGTATGTCCCTCTGCAGTGCAAGTAAGTCAGACACTGCAACACTCCTTCTTTGTCAAGCCTTGCCCCGAGAATACAAACAGTTTTCTGAGTTCAGAAAGTCAAGTCAATTGGAGTGGGGGCTTACTGGGTCTGCGAGAGCAATTGTGTTCCTCAAAGCAAGTATCTTCAGCCTATGTTTTTCCCCCACTGAAAGTCCTTTCTTTTCTCTTTGTACTTTACTTTTAAAGTTTATACTTTGACAATAATTCTGTGACTGAAACCCCAATGAATTTCTGCATCACCCAGTAAGGTAGCATTTCCAAAACACTGTCCAAGGTACAATACCTAAAACAGAAATAGAAGGATCTGCTTTAAAATTGTCACATTATTTTCTACTGTGTAGGTTAAAACTTGGAAGTAGCTAGGTGATGGAACTATATAATTATTTAAAACAAAAACTTGGTAACTTAGAATCTAGGCAATTCATTCATCATGCTCATAGACCATCAGTGCAAAATCTAGCCCTACATGGTATACAGGCATATGGAAAAGAGGTGGCCAGTGAAGAAAAGCAGATAATTACTGACATTATACAAAAAGGTTTTTTAAAATTAGAATATTAGATCAAATATTTTCAGCCCCATTATCAGCATAGCCGCTGCCCTTCTTTGCTTCCCTGAGGGTTAAAAGGAGCCAAAGTGAAGTTACTCTTTGGCTTAGTCCTCATTTTAAATCAAGGAAGCTGGAGAAAGGCAATTCATTCTAAACCAATCAGTATTTGAAAGAGTCATGAAGGTGATATCTTACCTGAGCTCTTGGATCAGAGAATCCATTGGTACTGTTCATGAAAAAAAGTGAAAGAAAGAAAGAAGGAAGGAAAGAAAGAAAGGAAAGTAGGAAGGAGGGAGGGAGGGAAGGAGGGAGGGAGGGAGGGAAGGAGGGAGGGAAGGAGGAAAGGGAGGGAGGAAGATAGGAAAAGAAAAGAAAGAGTCTCAATTGAGTTTATTTTTAACACTGTATGAGTGAAACTTTCCCCTACCTGGAGATAACACTAGTGATTAACTAGGACAGACAGCACCTGGTGTCTCACTGAATGGAATGAGTTTTCTTTCACTCTGGACGTTTTGGAAATAAGAGGGCAGACAACACAGCCCCAAACAAACTCAATCTAGGTTTGGTACACTGGGTGGCCTTGGCTTCTTGTTGATTAGACTTTTTAATGACCTGAAGTTAGAAGTATTTTGAAAACAATCAAAAACAAGAAAAACTTGACTTTATTTTTAATGAGAAACTATTCAAAGGAATTCCAATATTACTGCTTTTATTTATTTATTTTTGTGGTTCTGGGAATAGATACAGTGGGTTGTGGATTCTATGCAAGCATCTACCTATGTGCTACACAGTCCTGTGTATTCACATTTAATGACAGTAAGCATGTTTTCAGAGAGAACTACAAGCTTCACTAGTCAGTACCTTAAGTTGATCCCAAACAGTTCCTACATACAGGAGACAGGAACAAGCTTTAGCATTGTTAGTATCAACAGCCTTTCAAAATAAGGGACTTATTCAAAGAGCTTTGACTTTCTGCCTGAAATGCAGGGAAATAAAGGAATTCATGTTGGTAAATACCTGCCTACATGAGGATAAGCAGCATATGGAGGGAGACAACAGGTGGTTTTCAAAATTAGTCATGCTTCACAAGAAACAGTAGTTCACTTCTAAAAGAACACGTTGGCCCTATTTAAGGCTATGTGGCACTTGCCAAAAAATAAAATGAAGTAAAATAAAAATAAAGACCAAAAATAATTGCAATTGAAAGATCCACATCTTGAAAGTGTGGTTTAGTGGTATGCCTTGAAACATGAAAATAAGAGATACAAAGTTTAATCTCCAGAATCGTACTATTTAGAACAAGCTTGATTTTAATTAATTGAAATGAACAAGCTTCATTCTAATTAATGAAATAGACCATTTTTCTTAAGCATATATCCCATTGAGAAGTTTGCTGCACAAAAACTGAAAGCCCTAGAAACTTATTATGTTAAATTTAAAGATACAGGATAGGATTACTTCAAAAGTCATTTAAACTAAAGCTAAATAATAATACAGGGTAAAAGTTCTGTTTCAGTGATAAAAGTCCATACTACACACAGAATTACTTGGCATTTGAGATGCACTGGTCAATGACAACAACTGCACACATTTTAACTAAAAATTTTATCCTTGACTGAATGAAAAATGTTGATACTCTGGATTTCAGTTAAATAGGAATTTAACTATGTTGACTACATATGTAAACACATAGCTAACAGATACATTGCATTTGATTAGTCCCTTTCAAGTGTAAGTCCCAAACCTTCCCAGGAAGGTAGGGTTGCAGTGGCTCAGCTCTCCCTCAACAGCATGAACACTAAAAGGGAGTTGAAGGACAGCTCACCAGAAGGTTTTCAGATGATGGTGAAACTATTTTTCCACTTAGAATTCAGGGTCACAAAAATATAGCTAATTATAATAAAAGTTATTTTCCTTGAGGGGTGTAATTGCCAGTCAATCCTGTTTTCCAGCTGTTTAGATCATCAAGGGCCTGTTTATATTTCAATATTACATTACCATCTGTTGGTTACAAAAAAGAGGGGTAGCCAACAAGTTGAATCTTCCAAACATTACTTTCTGGAGCTGCCTGGAACTCCCAGCAGGAACAGTCAAAAAACAAATGTTATCATTTCACTTGAACTAAGTAGAGATTGAGACTACTAAGCCAGACAGCATAAAAATGAAAATCATTTTGGCAATTAATTATCCAGTTTTTGTTCCAGTCACTAGAGATCATCATTCTTGCTACCCAAAGGTTTCTGTGAAGCATTCCTCACTTACACTTACTACACACAAGGTACATGCATAGGCACTACCATTTTTCATGGTGTTGTAGGCACAGTGTCAGGGAGTCTGCTCACTAACTCACCTTCAGTTCCTTTTGAGAGAATATGCAATGTTTTATCTTCGATCTCTGCATCCATCTGTAATATGAACACATAATACTGAGATCATTACTTTGATATTGACAAAGACTGTGAAAACACATAATTAGAAATTCTGAAGGTCATTATGAAGAGCAGAGGATAGACTTCCATGTTCCTGGGTTTCCTTCTGGTTCTATGGGATCTGGCTGACTTTTCTCAAGTACCACTGATTTTAGAGACACATCTACAGATGTTGGAAACCAGAGATAATAACAGGAGAGGGCAGATGGCCTTGGCCACAAGTGTTTGCTAATGATTTGCATGCTTATAGAATTCCAAAGACTGAAAAGGGGTTGTCTCATGAGCCATGTTTGTGAAGTGAGAACTCCAAACATAAAGGCAAAAGTTTTTGATTTCAAATATTTTCAGTCTTTCTGATTATAGCTTTTCTAAGTTAGGAAAAACAATTGCCTATGTAAAAATGTAACCCAAGGCAAATTCTTGTAGTGCCCTTCCAAAATACCATTGGGAATTATAACTATCAACAGTGAATTACATTTACTCTCCAAATTCTGGAAAAACTACAGCCATGAGATCACTCAAATGTAGAAGAAATGTAAAATCCAAGTGAGGTGCATGGAAGTATCAAATTCCCATCATTACTGAATACTTCAAATGTAATCAAATAAATGATCAAAGGGACACAAAGGCTTTCAAAGCCTTCTGTTTTGATATACTCTGACCCCATGACATCTATTCATTTAGCTAGAGTTCACTAATAACCTCTTAGTTTAATTCACTTCTGTGAATTTTTTAGAATTCTTAAATGTAAATAAGGTATTTTGCTTGTGGAAAAGAAGAGACAGGCAGCATGAATGCTCTGTGGCTCCCATCCTTAATTCCTGACGTGAGCAGCGGCAATGTGACTGCCATGGTAATGGGAGCTAGGCTCCACTCTCAGAGGCTAGGTTGTGATTGAAGGCACTGACCTGCCATGGACTTATAATAGGGGAGCAGGTGTGGCAATGATGGACTTTAATTTCCTTTAATAAACCTTTTATGTGCCACACTTTTACTGCCATTCGACGCTCTCCAAGGTCCTGCACATAATAGGTTCATTACTTTTGATTACTATAGTCTATTGAGACAAACAACTCCAGAACACACTATATATTATGTTCAGTTAAACCAATATAGACTATTTATCCATTGTGCATTTTTTCACCTGCAATGCTACAGATGAAATTAACAACAGCTCTCGTAAGCTAAAACTATTAAACCCACCAGAACTCTTTTGTCATTGCTTCATAATAATAAACCAATCATTGAACTGCTTTTTAAATTAGCAAACAAAAAGTGTTCACGGCTTTGGCTGAACAGCAGCCGCTTTAGTCTAAATAAAATGGTTCATTGTTATAAATATTTTAAAAGTACACAATAAGAGAAAACAACAATAAAACAGAGGTGATTTTTTTCCTGTTGATTTTCTTTCTTTTGAAATCATATGAGTTTATGACAGATGCCTAGGATTAAAAGGGCTTGGTTTACTCAGGACGGCACGTACTGCATTGTGAAATCTGCCTCCTCCCTGGAGGATCTCTGCTGCATATAAAGTGGCTCAGCTCATGCAAACGTAGCTCTGTGTGCTACACAAATAACTAGATTAAGAGAGATCAGTAGCATGTGAGGGTTAAAATGATGAAACACATCACATATTCCTGAGGACGCTATTCCCATGGGTAAGCATTCACATAATGCAAGTCTATTATTTGGCAACACAGGTGCTATTAACCTTCCCTGACCACTCTAAAAAATGCCCCCAACACAAGGGATGGTTGAACTCCATGAATTCCTTTACCAAAACTGGAACACGGACTGCCAAGGGTTCCAGAAGGCATACACAAAAGTTGTAGAAACAAACTAAAATTCAGTCTTCTTTATAGGAGCTTTGAGGAACCAGCCATAAGTCTGGGTCTTTTAGTTACTTTACATACCCACCTCTTTACCACTGCGACTGGGGAGAATACATAAACACTCCTTTACCAGTCTTAAAATCTTATCTCATAACTGTATTTTATTGAGCTTTCTTTCTTTCTTTCTTTCTTTCTTTCTTTCTTTCTTTCTTTCTTTCTTTCTTTCTTTCTTCCTCCTCCTCCTCCCCCCTCCTCCTCCTCCTCTTCTTCTTTTGGTGTAACATATACCTCCTATCTAAGTGTTAGCAAGCTTTGGAGTTGAACTTGTGGGCCTATCATAGGCATGCAATGGAACAAGGCTATAATTTATAGGCTGTTTGTCTCATTGTATTTCTCTCCTTCACCCTTAAGAGCAGTGATAAGTTCAGTGTCTGCTGTGTGGGGAGTAATAATATCAGAAACTTAAAATATATAAGCATTTCTTTTTGTGGGGAGTCTCAACATTTGTGAGATGACTTTCTTTCTTCTTCCATTCTAATTCAAAACCAGATCGTATTAGACCATGGCACAACTCAGTAGCAGAAAGCAGTATGAACATACACACACACACACACACACACACACACACACACACACACACACACACCACATAGTAGGTCTTTGCTCTCTAGAACTTTATACCTGAGATCAGGACCTTCTAAATGCTCTTCATTTGGATAACTCCAAGGGGCCTTAATAAACTGCAAAGGAACATGGGGAGTTTTTCTAGAGTCAAACCTCGTACTAAAGTGGGTGCCTTGCTCCAGTCACACCGTTCAAGGTACAGAGGCCACTGTACTGTGTATGTCTGAAAACTTGGGGTAGGAGAGGTTACCATCCTGTCAAATTCCTCCTGAATTATAAAGGAGGCACCCAATTGTTACATGAGTCAGGAAAAATGACCTAAGTAATATGTAATGCAATCTTGAAAATTATAGTTCTTAGAAACTGTTTTTCCCCTTGCTGGAAAGTAATGTTTGGTTATCTTTGTGTTTAGGCATCACAATGTTATTGAAATGATTTTAGTTAACATTGTAAAAGTTATGATTTTTTTCAAAACAGAAATTTAATGTAAAAACATGTCCTGTGGGTTTTATATAGCTTTGTATAGTCCACTTCATTGTTTACACAGAAAAAAATAGAAGATATTTCTGAGATACTTACAAGGAATTCTAATGTACCATTGCTATTTTTCTTGATTTGAAACTGTATTAAGATGAATTTGGTAGACATGGTGGCACACACCTTTAATCCCAGCACATGGTAGGCAAAGTCAGGTGGATCTTGTGAGTTTGAGGCCAGCTAGCCTGGTTTACATAGCAAGTTCCAGGTCAGCATGGATACACAGTGAGACCCTGTTTCAACAAACTGGGAAGAGTTCAATGTAATGTGTAGTTTACATGAACCATGTACAATATTACAGCAGAAAGAAAAAGATAGTTCTTGTTCAGAATCTAGCTTACAATAAAGCAACATGGGAAACTTTTTGCAAAAGGCTTCCTGGCAAATTATTCTGGGCAGTCAAGCAGATGTAAAAACAAACTGCAAGTGGAAAAAACATTTATAAAATGAAGAAAGTCAATAAACATTTCATAAAGGATATGTAAGAATCAGGAGTAGAAATAACTGATACACAATGTAGAAGAAAAGCAACCACAGAAAGAAATCTACTTAGTTGACTGTTGAAAGATGTGATTTAGCAACTTTACTTATTTACAGACCTATACAGAGATGTAGGAATGATTTTCTAGCTATTGTACTTGATCATCTTTTATGATTGGAGTTTATTATATCCAGGGCAAAAAAAAAAAAAAAAAAACAGATTGCTACCTTAACACTCCAGTGAAGGGATCTGAAACCTACTTGGGGCTTGAAAGGAAGTCCCAGAGAGTCTTCTGAGAAGGCAGGGTTTAAGGAACACCATATAAAACCTACAAACTCAGTCTCACTTACATTTTGTTTTTTTCTTCAACAAAGACCTATACAGTAACAGTAGGACAGATTCATAGAGTCTAGTTCTTAGGGGAAGGGCAGGTTTGCAACACATGGGAAAGTCATGGTAATAACTCAGTTTTGAGGTAATTTTTGAAAACTTATACACGGTTAACATTGTATTGATAACTACCTCAAATAGGGACTTTCAATTTGAGAAATTCTTCTAATATATCCAATGTTCAATTATTTCCCTTCTTCTAGAGTTTTTGTTTTTATTTCTGTGCTTTGTTTGTGGGGGGAGAAGTTATTGCATATGGATGAGTGTACCTGGGTGTGTGAGTATGCATGCACATAAGTCCATGTGAAGGCCTGTACTTGGGTATCATTTCTCAGTAGCTATCCATCTTATTTTTTGGGATAGTGATCTGGGGCTCCTAGATTCAGGCAGACTGGCAGACTAATGAGTTCCAGAGACTTTCATCTGTCCAGTACTGGATTTAAGAGTGCACACCACTATGCTTGGCTTTTTATATAGATATTGGGAATTGAACTCAGGCCCTCATACTTGTGCAAAAAAAAGTAGCAATCAAGCTGTGTTTTAATTTCTTTTAGCTTTTTAACCAGGGCTGACTGTGCTTCTTCCCTGGCATGTTTGAAATGGCAATATTTTATTATATTACATTATGTAACATATTGCATTATTCTTATGAGATGTCCTCTCTGATTTATTTATTTATAGTGATAGTAGGGATTGAACTCAGGGCCTTGAATTTGCTAGGCAAGTGCCTTTCTTGTGACCTATATCCCTAGCCCATGAGATATTCTTTCAAATCTGAGAAATCCAAGAAGAAATGGAGATGCTATTCAGTAGCTGTGCAGAAAAGTCCCGCCTTCCTCACCTTGAGATCCCGTGAATCCCTAAAGGATAGTTCCTTATCAGAAGTGAAATTTAGGAAAATAATGAAGAGAAATCTAAGAAACTGGAACAGACCTGAAAGTCAAGAAAAATAAAATGACTGGATGATGCCAGTCTATCAGAATGAAATTTGTCTAGCTTGAGGACAAAGAGCCCAATATTAAGTGTCCTTTCCTTTAATGATGATGGCCTGTTCTAAACATAGCTGTGGGTCAGTCCAAAGTGGCAGCCTAGATATCTACTTTATATAAGGAAAGTTATGAAAAAAAGAGCTGTGATACTGAGTACAGGAGAATATTGACTTGTGGTGAGAAATGCTGGGCTAGAATATTTGTCTGTTTCCTCCATTCTTACTTTCCTATTTGTCTAACTTTTTATACATTTATTGATTATTAAGGAAGAACAGAAGCATGTTCCATGTCAACCTTTTTAAAAATGTAAACAATATTTTCTTATAGCCTCCTATGGTGACATACTTACAAGTGTTTTTCTAATTCTCATTTATTTAAGGCAGCCTATTTTCAATTCTAGTTCTCCATATGTACATGCCTATTTCTGTGTGGTCTTTGATTCTGTATAAAAGACTGAGGGATTAAATGACATGTCTAGTTCAGATTTATGACTCCCCTTGTCTCCCTTAGCCACTTTTAATGCCCCTACAAACAGAAAACCTGAAGGAGGAAGCAGCTTCAGCCTGTTACCAGATTAAGTATAGTTCTCTGGACCACAGCTCTATCCAAGGATCATACTTGTGCGTGTTACTCACAGGTGAAATAATTTCCAAAGGGAATTTTCCAGGGTCCCTGAGAAATGCAGCAGCAAGAGGAACTAACTTAGACTTGAAACAAGCTTGGAAAATGTTACAGTGGAGACTTAATTTACATTGTCTTTCTTGTTTTGAGTTGTGGCCACTGTTGTAGAGTCGATCCAGAAACTTTATACAACTGGCAATGCTGAATGTAAACCAAAGCCATATGCTTGCATCCTTTTGCCAAATGTCTGCAGCAAATAGTTCTATTATTCCCATAGGTAACAGATGTATGCCAAAGATTTCTATTAGTTGCTGCACCATGGCCTCAGAGTCACAGCTTTGTGACATGGGGAGGAGGGGTCAGGGCGTCACTAGTTTTGTTTTTGGTGCTTTGTGTATTTTAAAAATATGCACCATTTAAACATAACTTAAGGCAAGCAACACATAAAAGGTTTTTCACATTTTTCCTTGCTCATATTTTGAGATTCATTGGCTACAAAATATGCAAATTTTAAAAAATAGTTCCTTTGGAGGACATACGTTATTTCAAATAGACTTTTCCCAAGAACAATCAAATTTTCACTTTTCAGTGTTTGTAGGAACTAGCCCTGGAAGTCATCTGGAATACTTTTAAGAATGTGTTTTTAAAGTATCTTTAAGCTAACTAATTTTTAATACAAATGAACTCACATTAGATTCTTGAATTTTTTTAGCTATGAATCTTTTCTGTGAGGGCAGACACAAATAACTAGATACGCAAAGGTTTGTAGCCCCAAAGGATGTCAGTTGCTTAGTAGTTTAAAATAGTGAGTTGACTGTTATAATGAAAACAGTCACAATTCTAAATTCAGAGGCAACAATGAATTTTAAGACAAATCCATATAGGTTACCACTGGTGACAGGAGAGCCTTTATAAAAATTCTTTGACTGAGCCAGGTGGTAGTGGTGGCGCATGCCTTTAATCCCAGCACTCGGGAGGCAGAGCCAGGCGAATATCTGTGAGTTCGAGTCCAGTCTAGTCTACAGAGTGAGATCCAGGACAGGAACCAAAACTACACAGAGAAACCCTGTCTCAAAAAACAAAAACCAAAAACAAAATTTCTTTGATTGAATTTTTTCCTTCCAATATATCCATTTTTTAATAATAAAAATGAGACCACACCACTCTTTCTTCAGATAACCTGTATACCAGTATTTTTACTCATTTAGTGGAAAATCTTGAAATTCATCCTGTCAAGTAAACAGGCCCATGGCCAGTGTGGGAACTGGCTTTTCAAGGAAACAACTTGCTTTTGGTTTACTTTTTTTTTGCTGTCAAGTCACCATGCACAAGGCTGTATC
This sequence comes from Peromyscus leucopus, assembly GCF_004664715.2. Classification (NCBI taxonomy): domain Eukaryota; kingdom Metazoa; phylum Chordata; class Mammalia; order Rodentia; family Cricetidae; genus Peromyscus; species Peromyscus leucopus. The sequence goes on along the minus strand of NC_051064.1, from coordinate 31,312,452 downwards.
CCCTCTATTTGGTTCCAGAGTGGGGGGGGGGGGGCGGGGGAACACCCAACACCAGTGTAATGCACTTAGCATCAGAGCGGGCCCTGCTGTACTAACACCATGTGCTCATGCCCGTGGTTACATGTTCACAGCTGGCAGTTTGATGTTTTAAGAGACAAGCTATCAACCTTCCTTGCAAGAGACTTCTGCTGCTGCCTTTTACCTTGTGCAGTGTACTGAAGCAGTGGCCTCTGAGTCACAGATGCCTGTTCCCTGCAGGCTTTGACCAGACACAAATGTTTTTTTCAACTCAAGTCAGCAATTGTGGTTAGAAGAATGGAAAAGGAGTACCACAGCTTGGGAATTCTTACTTTGCATTTGAGTGCAACTTAAAAATAAGAAATGTTTTTGGCTCCTTCTGCTGCACTCTTGTTCAGAAAGAGTTCTGGAGCTTTCCACCTGCCTACTTCCCTTTGTTTGCCACACACCAACCTAAAACAAAAGATCCTGGAAGCAGTCACACTGGTGAACAAAGCTCTTTCTAAATCCTGAAAGTAATGGCTTTCTGTCTAATGCCCTATCGTGTTATGTATTTATTAGCAATACATTTTCCATTTATTTTCTCAAAGATTGCCAATAAAGAACTGAATCACATAAGGGAGTAGCTGTAAAGCCTCTGAGTTCCCTAATGTCAAACTCATTAGCATCCGAATAAGCACACAGCAGCACGTCATCTGCACAATTGCAATTTTTTACTACTTTTAATAGCATTCCTCAAAGGGCTCATTTTCAACTTTCTTCAGTGGTTAGTTGGGTCTCCTGGGAGAAGGCGCTTCCTGATGCTCACAGCTTCTACTCAGCAGCCTAGCCGTTTGCTGTCAGATGCGTCAGCCCTCTGCCCTAACCCCATCTGCTGCAGCTTCCCTCCCAGGAGACTAGAACGGAGGCAGCACAGCTGAGATCTGCTTGAGAAGTGTGCAGAGGGTGCTGAGAAAAGATAAGTTTAGGAACATGATTTGACATGCAAAGGCCCAGGATGTGGAAGCACAGTGAAATACAAATGGGAAGCAGGCCTCTCAGGATGCTCACTCTGAGTCGGTCACATACAGTTCCACCCAGCTCCTCTTTAGAAGCCCATCATAATCAAACAGGGATCTCCCACTGCAACCTGGGTTCCTCTCTTCATACATATGCACTATGACTAGGAGACACTTTTAAAACCCCACTTTTATTAAATGTCAACTTTGGGGTTTTAACAATTATTATTTGCCATTCTTTAGCTATTTTGTATATTATTTTTAAAAAAAAGCATTTTTCCTAACTTAAATGCATAATAGCCCATGGGGAATTCACATTGTTAAGACAGTTTCAAGAATTCCCAACAGTTCTACCTCCACCTGGAAGTATGCACTCACTTTCAGGAAGCTCCTACTTTCCTGAAACAGCAACCTTAAAAGGAGAAACTATGTAGTAACCAAGGTATGGCAGGCCAAAAGGCTGCAAGTATCTTTCTAATTAATGACTCAGTTGCTTAGATGTCATAGTTCCATGAAGTCATCACCAAGTACTCCATTTGCTGACTTCCCTTTCTGAAAATAGTTAGAGGATGTCAGTCCTTAATAACTTCATGGATGAGTATCTGCTTCTGAAAAAGTCAGTTCTGTTCAAGTCTATGATACAGTATGATGACTCTGTTATATTATTTCAAAGAAAAGAGATCTGCAACATTTGAGATTGTATTTTGTTTTTATGGATGAATGGACTAAATGAATTGATGAATATGTCAAATGTGACCCCTAAACTGAGAACTGTAGGTTTACATATAGTTCCAAGGGAAGTAATATTTATTAAATCTCCCAAACTAAATGTAAAGTGAAAATTTTGGGGAAGGAGCAAATGAATTTGTCATGCAATGTGTGTACCATGCACAACTTCTGGTCTAATATGAACTCACCACCATTTGCCCATATGATGTAACTAACATGACATTACCACCACCATCAATGTTCTGTAACATGACCTCACCACCACCATCAATGTGTTCTAACATGACCTCATCACCACCATCAATGTGTTCTAACATGACCTCATCACCACCATCAATGTGTTCTAACATGACCTCACCACCACCATCAATGTGTTCTAACATGACCTCATCACCACCACTAACGCCATGTAACTAACATGAGCTCACCATCATTGCCAATGTTCTTGTAGGGTTTGCCTACCAGTGAAACCAGTCTGCTCTGTCTAGTCAGGAAGGGCAAGACAAACAGTCCTCTCAGAAGCCTGGAAAGTTCAAATAGTCTCTAAAGACCACTTTGATTTATTTCCTTAACAAGTCCACATAACAATACCAACATTTCTTCTTATGTATCACTACTTCTTGAGGTCCTGCTTCAACAACTTCTAATAGTTTTACTGTCTTATCCACTGTTCTAACTTTTAACAACTTCACAGATTATTCACCATCTAGAATGAAGAAAATGGTTATCTTTGACTTGTCTATGCTTTGGAATTATAACACAAGTTCTTTGCAGTTCTAAACTTCAAGATTTATTTTATATTAATGATTATAATGATTTAAGTTACAGCCAAATTTTGTATAATATACTATTATATCATGTGCATATAAATACTTAGATATTTAATATCCCATACTACCATACTTATGTACATATTAATACATATGTATATATAAGGTTGATGGCTAACTGCAAACACAATGGAATTCTTCAGTTTCCATTTGTGATTTTTACTTCTCATAATTTCTGTTGACATTTATCTCTATTCATGTTTCTCTCTCTCTTTTTTTTTTTTTGAGTTCTAGTCAGTAAGCCTTAGAGTAGTTTTTGTCCATTAGAGCACACAATTCTCTATTTAGGAAATAATGCATCAAATTTTTGTAAGTCTGTTGCCACGTAATATTTATGTTGTTTAAAATAAATTTCTTCTGCTGAGCTCTCCAGGTTGATAGTAGAGAATGTGCTTTGTTTTCTGGAACAAATGAATGCAAGCATGAGTTCCATTTAAGTCTTTTAGATAAATAAGTATGCTTCTTATTGTCCATAAGATTTTTTTTTCACAATGAGACCACAGTCAGGTATCTGATCATAGAGGGAGTAGGACAAGGAGGTTGGATAAGCCTCATATACTCCACAAGGAAAAATAGGTCTTACTTCAAGGTGAGACAGTAGGATCATTTAGGTTTCCACAGGATGTTTCCAATGTTAAATTATTGGAAATTCAATAAGATGAATTATTTTATGTTATTTATCAAATTGCCTTTCATCATCCATTTTGAATACTTTATGCTTCCCCGACTTATCACTAAAGCTCAAATATAAACCAAACTTCAATACAGTTGGTTATTTTAAAAGAATACAGTAAGATTTATCAACCAATATACTAATTATGATTGAGCAATTTAGTTCACTTTTGAGGAATTTGTCCAGCTTTTGAATATTTGTCCTACAGAATATTTCAAGAAATCTTAAGTGCAAGGATTCTACAGCAACTTTGATTTGCTTTAAGAAGAGGTCATTTTGCTTAGAGAACAAGTCATTTTTGCTCCGAGGCTGAAGTCATATAGTAGACTCAAATAACTGTGGCGTGCACTGTCACACAGACAGGACAATTACTTTTACACAAGTATGCATGCTAGTATTGATATTTGTCCTTCCAATTCTTTAAGAAAATCATGGTGTCTTCTCCTTAAAGTCTCAAGCAATTCCAATACCTTATATAAGACTTCTATCTCCATTTTACCTGATTTAACCAACAAAATAGCCCTCAAAGATACTTAAAGCCATGTGGTAATTAACATAACTGCATTTAGATGCCATTTATGACTGATAATTCCAACACCTTGTGGGGAAAAAAGTTGCATGCTGTAAACATTATAAACATATTCAAATAAGCTTAACACAATCTGCCATGCTTATTTCTGCCTAGATCATGGACCAGCGAAACGGTTAATGCAAATGGATTTATAATTTGCTTTGGGGGGCCAGTTTCTTCTCCTTATTTATTAGCCCAGCTGATGGGGCAGATTTGATGAGGCACTTCTGGAATAATTGAGTCATCACACAAAGAAGGCTGCTAGCATTCAGAGTGGTTTTATCAGCAGCAAGCAGGCCTGATTACTGACAATTACACTCTGATCCGGTGATGGAGGAGAAAGAGCCAACGAGTGGGAAATGTCCGTGTTTCTATCCAGGAATAATTTCTACATTCATTTTACATGCTAAGTGTTTCCTATCTCTGCATAATAAACTGTAAACAGGAATAGATGGCACAATGTCCCTTAATATTTCCTGGTAATGAAGACACAAATGTACAGTGAATGCTGATAAATATAGATGAAACATAAGCTATTCTCCCAGTCTGTATTGTTACCTTTAAAACAAATGCATTTTTGTGGTAAAAGCATAATCATAGCTAATGCAAAAAAATGACAGAAGATTGAAACTGTCCTTGTAACTACATAGAAACTTTGCAAAAGTCCTGTTAATCACACTGCTTTAAAGACTGGTGAGCTGAAGGTTGAGTCCAGAAACCATGTCTTTCTGTGTCTTGAGTGGCAACTGTACAAAATTCCTTGGGTTAAGTGCAGCAGAGGAGAGTGTGACAGTGACCTCCATCAACACTCAGAAAGAACATATCTAAACTCTAACAGAGAAAGCAATGAGGCCAGCACTGAATACCTCTTCACGAGTATGGATTTCAAGTTCCCTTCCATAGGCAGTCCAACAAGATACATCTGATAGTGAATAATAAAGTTGCCTGGGGCCCCTGATCTGCCATGAGCAATGAGTTACTATGCTCAGCAGGCAGCTTTTAACCAACTTGTTTACAACATGGCTTATCAATAAAGTAAAATGTATCTGATAGAGTTATCTGCTAAGCCAATCTTTCTTCTGACTCAGAATTGAGTTTGAAATGTCCAGAGAACAGGAAGGTTGATATTTCTTAATGTGCCGATTTAGATTTTAGTGGAAACACTCTAATTTCTTATAATATCAAGTTTTCCCATTTAAAAACCCAATCAGATGTGAAGTCGTGAATAATGAACCTGCCTGCGTCTGTTTGCATAATCTTTTCTTTAAAGCCCCTTCCTGGCTTCCAAAGAAATAAAAGTTATTCTCTGTTCTCCTGTGGTAACTATAGAAACCATGTTTTACTACACTAGCCACTTAACTTCAAAGCTTGTGTTACAACTAAATGTGCTATTTTGAGTAAATCTATACTAAACATCCTTATAATGCAAAAACACTTTTAATGGCGTTCAAAGAACACTTGTTGATTAAAAAAAAAAACAAGGTTTTTCATTATGCAAGGGGAATTTTCTCTCTTTAGGCTATTTTATTATATAGACAGTCACACAATATTTTTGATATCCTTGGACATTTTCTACTTTCCTTACTAATTTCAAGAGGTTCTTTACAATATTTTCAATAAGTCTGATATTTTTCTCAATAGTCACTTTTTGGTTTTCATTAGCATTTTCACAATGTTCTTTAAATATGAATTATGATAAAAATTATAGTCATTTGTCTTCATTATCTGATGATGAAAATGGAATGGGAGAATCTACTGAAATTTTAAAAGAAAATGGCATGACTCTTAGCTGTGGATGCAAATGAGCTAATGGATTTTGGAAAAACAATCCTTAGACTTTATCATTATAAACAAAAATCTTTAATATAGATTATTTTCACATAGGTATCTTTCTTCATTTTTTTGGATATTGGAGATCTTTTTATTTTTTATTTTTTTCCATTTTAAAGACTTTATTATTTTTAAACTATTTATTTTTTTATTTTACAACACCATTCAGTTCCACATAATAGCCACAGATTCTCCTGTTCTCCCCCTCTCACCCCCTTCCCCTCCCCCCAGCCCACCCCCCACCCCCCGTTCCCACCTTCTCCAGATCAAGGTCTCCCCCGAGGACCGGGATCGACCTGATAGACTCAGTCCAGGCAGGTCCAGTCCCCCCCTCCCAGACCGAGCCAAGCGTCCCTGCATAAGTCCTAGGATTCAAACAGCTGACTTATGCAACGAGCCCAGGACCTGGCACCACCGCACAGCTGCCTCCCAAACAGATCAAGCCAAATGACTGTCTCACCCATTCAGAGGGCCTGATCCAGTTGGGGGCCCCTCAGCCTTTGGTTCATAGTTCATGTGCTTCCATTCATTTGGTTATTTGTCCCTGTACTTTGTCCAACCTTGGCTTCAACAATTCTCGCTCATATAAACCCTCCTCTTTCTCACTAATTAGACTCCCAGTGCTCCACCAGGGGCCCAGCCGTGGATGTCTGCATCCAGATTCCTCAGTCCTTGGATGGGGTTTATAGCACAAATAGGGTGTTTGGCCATCCCATCATCAGAGTAGGTCAGTTCCTGCCGTCTCTCGACCATTGCCAAATGGCTGAAACACATTTAAGGAATTGCTCAACATCCCTAATCATCAGGGAAATGCAAATCAAAACAACTCTGAGATACCACCTTACGCCTGTCAGAATGGCTAAGATAAAAAACACTGAAGACACTTTATGCTGGAGAGGATGTGGAACTAGGGGAACTCTCCTCCACTGCTGGTGGGAATGCAAGCTTGTACAACCACTTTGGAAATCAATATGGCGCTTTCTTAGAAAATTGGGAATCAATCTCCCCCAAGATCCAGCTATACCACTCCTGGGCATATACCCAAGAAATGCTCAATCATACCACAAGAGCACTTGCTCAGTTATGTTCATATCAGCATTGTTTGTAATAGCCAAAACCTGGAAACAACCTATCTTTCTTCTAAAATATACTATTAATGGTTCAGTATACACTTACTGGACAGTAATATACATATTGCCCCATGGGAAATAATGGGTATAAAAAATATTCAAGGCACAACTCTTTTCCTCAACAGTACAAACAGACAAGTCCAGGACTGACTCCAATATAATGTGGAACATCCTAAGACAGAAGGGGACTGAGGAATTAGTGGACATATCTAGATGATTGTGATTCATGAGATGTTCAGAGAACCCTGAATAAAATAGGAAAACATTCTTAAAGACCAATTAAACGGATGCCAGTGGTCAAACTGGCTTGGTCACTGTATTAAGGCTATGTTTTCATGCAGTTGTGAACGGGTCAAAGACAGCAGGTGGTTAAATTAACTATCTGAAATTAAATGCCTTTAATTTGTTGATTTGATATGTAACTTTCCAAGAAACCTCCCCCTTCAGGATGAGAATTGCAAAATCCACTTCCACTCATGATAGACAGCATTCTCTGGAATCCTGTACTCCAAGAGAATTTTGATGGCCTGCTCATTTTGATAAATAGGTTTTGCCTTGTGTTCTATTTCCTCATGTCTTTCTGCTTTTACTTGGGCTCAGGTAGGACCATGGATGGAGAGATGTGCCCCCTAGAAACCATTTTATGGCTATGGTATATGCTTGATACACTGATGCTGAGCTGAAATAAGCCCCAAATAATCATATATTCTTGAGATTATGGCTTATTAATTGATTTAAATAAATCCTGGCACTCAGTATCTGGGATGTTACAGGTTTAGTCAGTTTGGTTTTTCTGCCAGCTAAAGAAAACTAACAAGGTTTGCTTGTTTGTTGAGATAAGATCTTACTACATATCCCAGATGACCTCAATTCACAAGTATGGGGATTAGAGTTCTGAGCCACCCTACTCAGCATTTCTTTCTTCCTATGTGTTCAAAGGTTTCCCTAGTACAAAGAAGACAATGTGTGAAATGTGACAGATCTATGCCTGATTTTTACCCAATGACAACTTTTACTTCATCTACATGAAAAATTATATAACTTTAATTTGGCTCTTCTTGAGAAATGAATGCCAAATCTGAAATGAAATACAGCGAGCCAGATTTTGGAAAATGACTGGTCTAGGAAAGGTGCTGACCCATTTAAGATCTATGAGAACCTCATTCTTAGAGTCTTCTTTTTCTCATTCAAAATTTACCAGAAGGTCCTGACCATTGGCCACCTACATTTTACTTTAAGTAATGTATCCCCACATACTCAAAATTGATGAGTTGACTAATATTGCAGAGGAAAATGGAACCAACCATTTCTAGGAGGAAGGACAAAGCATGTCTAGCAATTTCATCAACAGTGAAGGGAGAAAGAATTAACTAAGCAAATGTCTCTCATCTTTACTGGAGTCTTATCAGGAAACATGAGTTTCATAGGCACTGCACCGCTCAATGTCCTTCATCATCATGATATCCTATGGGAATTCCATATTACAATTTACACACCAAGACAGGGCAATCAAGTAAGATCACTACCAGTCTCTGTGTCATGCAGGTGAAAAGCAGTTCAAATGGCAGCCTCTGCTTTCATCTCTAGACTGAAGTTCTGCTGCAGAGACCTGGACTTCTGCCCTCTCTGATACTCCATTGTTCTTACCCAACCTCATATTCACTCAGGTTCACTGAAGGGGTCACAATAACACGCATTCCTTTGTTTTTTCAGTAACACAACCACTGCATTTACAAAAATATGATACGTACCACTTTTATAAGGGAGTAGTATTACAAAATGGAAGATATAATCACTGAATATCAATAAATATCATTTACATCCCCAAATAAATAATCTTTCAATTTTGGCCTCTCAAGAATTTGTTTCATTCAGAAACAGAATAGTCCTAGGATTTATATTACTAGCTGTAAAATATATCCCACCTATTGGTTGGTTTATTCTATTATTTCTCTTTCATTTCATTGACAAATATTCATAAACTTAATAGCTTTAAAAAACAGATCTATTATTATTTTATAGTTGTGGAGGTATGGGGTCTTCTTATGGTCTCATCAGTGTGAAACAAAGTCAGGCTGCACTGTAAGGGATAACCTAGTTTCTTACTCAGCTGTCTTTGAAAGTCCAGTTCCTCATTCTTGACAACATAGAGCTGCTGAATGACACTGCACATTGTCAAGTCTCCTGCCTTGAGACACTGACACCTATCTTGACGATGTCCCCTTCCTCTTCAGAGCTGGAAAGGGTGGTTTTGTTGAGTCATTGTCTAGCTTTAGCTCCCTGACTCATTATACTGTCTTTTTTTGTAAGAACCATGGATAGTTGTCCATTCCTTCATAGTCTGCGATAGTCTTCCCATCTCATAGTTCTTAACTGACTCACATACCCTTTGTTATGTAGTAACACATTCACCAATTTTAGACACACATTTGGGGGGGAGGCAATCATCCTGTGCACCACAATCTCTAGTCACCTACAGGAATTCTTAATATTTCAGTACTAGTGCCCCTCATTATCATACATGTGATGTCACAAATCGCAGTACCAATATTAATAAATACCAACATCTTTATTGGTTCTCTAAAATCAAGTTTCTTAACTTGTTTATTTTCCAAGGCATTGACATTGGAGAGGTATTTTTGAGGGGAATTTTAATTTTAAATAGGCATCACTTACCTTCCCTAGCAGCTATTGAATTTGAACCAGAGAGTTGCCATTGCTATAGATGGAAGCATCATCAGAGAAAACATGGAAAGAGAAAAGAGAAAAGTTAATTAAATGTCAACTATCTACAGTTTACTAACTGCATAAAACAATATTTTAGAACAGTTGTTCTAAACCTGTGGATCATGACTCTAAAAACCTCTATCTCCAGAAATATCTACCTTACAATTAATAACAGTAGCAAAATTACAGTTATGAAGCAGCAAAGAATTTTATGGCTGGGAATCACCACAACATGAGGAACTGGATTAAAGTGTCACAGCATTAGGAAGTTTGAGAACCACTGACTTGGGGTAATATCCAAACTGTGCATCAGAATATGAGTCTGGGTAGTACAACATTCAATAGCCAGAGATATTATTTTAAAGACTATCCTACAACAAGGAAAACAGGTGTCTAGTATTAAGAGAAAACATTGTTTGGATTTGAGACCTTTACACATAAGTACTTTTGAGAACCTTTTCTAGGGACACACCTGAGAGAGAAAATGAATTATCAAAGATAGTCTTTAAAAAAAGAATCAGTGGTTTAACACTAATTTCTAATCAGATCCTACAGAAAGGAACAGCCCGCATGGCAGCTGTACTTTTCCCAGGGTTAATTACCTTTCACTGCTCTCTACTAATGAGTCAGCTGTTCCTGCCACCACACACTACCCTGGTTCATCTGGAGCTGGAGCTGTGGACAAACACAGGAGTGACAGACCTATTTACATATGGGGGTGTTGTAAAGATTTCAAAGGGATTTTTTTTAAAATTCTTTCCTGCTCATATGTTTCCATGATAAAATAATTTTTGACAAATAAGGTTTTATTTCATCAATGACTTTTTTGACTGGAAATAGGTTTTATCACTGATAAATATATAATGGTAAAAGCCTTGGAAGGGGGTGAATTTCATTGCACCCTCAAAGGCTTTGTGTAACTTGTTCTTTAGTGCCACAGCATGGCAAAACCCACTGTAATCAAAGACAAATAACCTCTGATTTGTGCAGTTTCCTTCACTTATAAAAGGTTTCCTTAAAGCAGTTACGTTACTGAAAATCAAATTCAACAGAAGAAAAGTGATTAAGAGAAAAAGATGCCTGATACAGCTTTATAACTGCAAAGTAAATTCAAAAATTAAGAGACTTGAAAATTGTCTTTGTCTGTATCAAGATCATCATTGTATTCTAGATCATTGCTAGATAGAACACATACGCACATGATGCACATACATATATGTGTGCATGTATATATATACCTACAAGCTATAATGGACTTACTATGTCACAGCTCTTTTAACCAAATTACAGTTCTCTTTCCATCACATGGTGTAAGAAGAGTGTGCCCTTATAAAATTTGAGCAGGTTAGTGAAGAAGTTTATAAACCTCTTCTGCCCTTTTAATCTGGAGAAAGCTGAGGGGCTAGACAAACAATAAAGTAGTAGGAAGCTCTACTTGAACATACTCCAAATGTCCCTGAATGAAAGATCCCATGCTTCCGGAAAGTCTAGACTCTAAATCCCAAATTCTAGATCAATGACTCTTGGGCTTTCATACATATGGAGACCACCTAGGCATCTTGCTAATAGGCAGGATCTTGATTAGACACTACAAGGTCTGTTGTGACATCATACAATGCTCACACAGCACCATGTGCTCCTGTTGGTCCACAGGCTATACTGATAGCAAAGTAATGGGGCAGTGGTCCTTAGCCTGCATCCGAGTTATGCAGAGGCTTGATCCAGCCCAGAGGACTGATTCCATAGTTAAAGAGGGGGACCTGACTTGAGAACATGTGTTGATAATGCTGATCATTGGAGACTGCACTTTGTAAACCATTGCCTTAACTGTTTATTACCAAACACACCAAAGAGTCCCCATACCCAAAGGCTAACAAATGCCCATATGGGACAGACAAGCATGTCCTCCTTATTTCAGATATATTTGTTTGCTCTAGCATTAATACCTCATGATATAAAGGAATAGATACAAACTAAATGTTCTGTCCTAACAGAACAGAAGCACATCCTGAAAATAATTTATAGACTATTGAACTTGTTCTTCCCTTCAGATGAAGCCATTCATATCAAGAAATAAACAGTAATTAAGTGCTTCATTACAGGTGTGATTATCAAATGTAAGCTCACAAATTACAAATCGAAGACTTTGTACAATATTTAAATTTTCAAAAAGCAAATAAAATATGGGAATAGATTAATTACAAATTATAAAATAAAGACAAATTTAAATGTCAAGCAATGATACAAATTCCTCGAGACATTCAGTGTTAGCAGCCTAGAAAATTCCTCTAAATGGCATAGTATATTTCTGATACACACTCACATGGGAAGTGTTTTGTTTTGATTATCACAATTTTGAAGGTCACATTATACTAGAGACCTCTTGGAGTATAGAAAAACCTGTTTTTCGAATTGCCCTTCATATAGATAGCTCAGTGTCAGATCTCTGACCAGGGCATTTTGCAACACTGTTAGAAAGAGAGGATTAATAAAAGAAATTAGAGTGAAACATCTTCCTGGTGTGTTTTAGTAGGGAAATGGAGAGTGGCTCTCAAAACAGCAGGCTATCATTAAGCAAAAGCCAGGTGCTTTAGCATTGATCTCTACAGGACAGGGAAGATTGTCCTGGACATGAATTTATATACCAGAACTCCAATAAAGTTCAGAGAATAGGGCTCCATGCATGTGGGTTCAGTAAACACATGAGAAAGATTTTACAGGATTCAATGTTCCTTCTGAGTTATTTGTCTCTACTGTCTTACAGAAAGGATAGACAATGCCAATCTCATCTAAATAGAAGAGAACAATAATATCACAAATAATAAATTCACTTAATATCTGTGTAGCAAATGGTCTGTGTATAGATCGCATTATTTAGGCAAGCCATTAACTGATACACTGAAATCTTCTGTCAACACCTATTCTCCTGGAGAAGAGAAGCCAGGCAAACTCAAATCTTCTGCAAATGGCAGGCATACATACATGTTCTGCCATTCTCATAGGGAAAATAATCCTGTCATTCAGGTCAAAGAGACAAATAAAGATCTTTGAGATGCAGGTGTTGAATTCATTTATTGAAGACTTAGGAGAACAATCTGATTGGTTTGATAAAAACTAAACCCCAAAAGTACAAACACCAAGTTACAAAGTTTGAGAGAAAACATGAATGAACAAATTTTGGTGGTGCCATTTTTTTTTGAAAAAGGAGGTGCAGGAGTAAAATTCATTAAAACTATGGAAACCCTGTCTTTAAAATGTAATTTATGCAATGTGTTTTCATAATGCTACAAATTTTTAATGCAGATAATAATGGCATGGACTGAAAGTGCAAGGGAATATGAAATGATGCCCCTCTTTATATGGCTTTTAAGAATTATAATGAATCTGACTATATAAATGTGGTCCATTTTGTTGTTTCATGTGATGGCTCAAAGGTCAGTCCAACTCAATTCATGCTGGTTGTATTTTTTATCCAATTTCATCATTAATCAATGGACCTTTGCTGAATCAGCGTAGTTAGTGCCGGTAGGTACCAAAGGAATCTGACCTTCTTCATTTCTTTTTTTAAAATATTTATTTTATTGATATTGACAAATTAGAATTATACACATTTATTTGTATAAAGTGGAATTATCGAATCCATCTAATCAAAATACCTACACAACCCCAAATATTTATCAGTTATTCATCTACTCTAACAGAAACATTGAAGCTTTGGACATCTCCCCTTCTATCTCATCTCCAACACAAACACTATTCAGCTGTCTGATTCTGTGTTTAATTTTTCTTGGTTTTCTATCACATGACTTTTCTGAAAACAAGCTTGCAGAAATAAAATGCTTTCAAACTATGAAATCCCTGCTCTTAAAGATCTAATTTTTATGACATGTTTTTTAAGTTGACAAGAATGCTCATAAACATAGCACCTTGCTGCAGTTAGGTAGAAAGCCTTTCTTTCTTCTCCCTAACTCTTTTTTCCCCATTTCACTCATAGCTCTGTGTCCCTGTGAGAAGCCTCACCTGCCCTCTCCCAGCCCCACCTGCTCTTAGATTAGAAGCTCCTGTGAGCAAGAATGAGTGACTCCACCTCCCCTCCATGAGCAGATGTCCAGCCAGACTGATGTCATTTGAATGAAGACCAGCAGGCTAATTAATAAGAAGACTCTAGGTTAAGGCCACTTTCTCTGTGGTATGTATGTTAGGAAAATAATATATTAAATCAATGCATTAAATATTTACAGATAAAACATGCAAGCTCCCACAGCATGTGCAAAAATGATAAGCATAAAGATACACATTGAGACTCCATAATGTGATGAATAAATGCATAGTCAAGTTAATTATCTTGTTCTGTTGATGCTATACCTGAAAGGAAAGAGGATCTTTTTAGTTTTTGTTTGTTTGTTTGTTTGTTTTGAGATATCTCACTGTTTAACCCAGCCTAGAATTCACTATGTAGTCTAGACTGGCCTCAAACTCATAACAATTTTTTTTTGTCTTAGACTCTTGAGTGTTGGGAAAGAATATTATGAACAATTTATTAATAAACTGATATCTGCTTTACAAACAAACAGAATCAGGGTCTGATAAGATAACTTGACAGGTAAAATGAGGTAAAATGCTTGCCATGCAAGTATGAGGACCTGAGTTTTGATCCCCAGCTTGTGTGAAAGCTCAGAACAGCCACCTGTGCCTGATATCCGATACTTGTAGAGGCAGAGACTGGCATATCTCGGAGGCTCACTCACTGGCACTAGTCAGTCTAGACAAAACAACGAGCTCCAGGTTCAGTAAGAGACAATGTCTCAAAAAATAAAGTAGAGAGTGACAGAAGAAGATATCCAATCTCAACCTCAGGGTTGAAAATGTGCAGGTATGAGTGAGTGTTCCACACCATACAACCTGTACACACATGCATCTCTCTCTCTCTCTCTCTCTCTCTCTCTCTCTCTCTCTCTCTCTCTCTCTCTCTCTCTCACACACACACACACACACACACACACACACACAGGAATGAAAACAAAAATATAAACATATGCATAATACCACTATATTTTTTCTCTTCACAAAACTACTAGCTTGGATACATAGGGGAAAAAACAGTCACATTTAAGGATTGTCACAGTTAAGCCAGTCATATTAAACTGGAAGAATGACTACATGTTTGAATGCTTCGGAGAACTAAATTGGGCACTTCTAGAAAAGCAAGAGGGTGGAACAAAAGGACAATAGAAAAGGACAATTTTTTTACACAAACATACAAATGGACTTACTTCAGCACACTGATTCCAAGTGAGATAATAGTGGTTTCCATTCTCATACAAATCAGTTATCTCAGGCACTGGACTAAATTCCTCAGGAATTGACACTATTTATAGTTTATGGTGAATGAACTTACTATACTGTAAGAATTCCCATACAAAACCTCCCCTGGCATTACCATTCCTCATGCTGGATTTCTCTGGCTAAGAGGCAGTTGGAATCTATCCACTCCATGTCTTTTACCAAATCCTAGACCCAGAATAGGGTCACTGAGGGAGGTGAACTTTTATGGTTCAATGAGACCAGTTATAGATTGGAAGGGATGTAAGAAAATTTACCAGTAGTAAATAGTACACTGGCATGTAGTAGGAGTCACAAAACCAGTATGCTGGAAAAGACTTTGTAAGTGAACATCATGATGACTGGAAACTGTGAACCCTGGCCTGAGGCAACAAAGTTAGAATGAGGATGTTCTTTGGCTGTAACAATAGCCTGATGTAGTATCTAAATCTAGCACATGTATTCTTTGGTCTTAGAGATACACTTAATCTCCCTACCTTTCACATTTCCTGTGGACAATAACAGAAACTTACTCTAGAATAGTGAGTACTGCATGAGCCATACAGCACACAAAGCCATGGTGCACTGCAAACACTCAGCAGACACCAGAACCATGGAGGTCCAGTTCAGTTCAGAACTCCAGGATAGTTCCTAAGTGAAGTCCACAGGTATGTGCTCCACCCACAGCAGCTCCAGGTCGCCACAATGTTGATGAGGGGCATTAAATCATTGGAGATGTTCTTCAAGCAAACAAGAGACAGAAAAAGGATATGGAAGAGAGAGAAAAGAAAGGAGGAGGGATATTGAAAGTAAAAGGGGATAAATGTGGTCAATGTAGACTATTATGCATGTGCAGTAATGTCATAATGAAACTGCTTACTGAATTAAGTAATGTAGACTAGTTAAACAAAACTAAAAGTGGATCTGAACATAAGAAAATCACTAATACTCATTCAAAGATATTTACTGGTTGTTCCTATTCTGTTCTAGAGACTGATATAAATGCTGCACACACAGCTATATCAATCAGAAATTATCCATCATTTCACCATTAAAATAGAATTGTAGCACAGAAAACCTACAAATTTCCTAGTTCATCAGTATCTTGGAACTCCTGGGAACTGGCATGTTGCTCCAAGGTCCAGGTTCTCCACTGTCCATAGCATCATGATAGAGATGCAAAAATGTACAGTACTGAAACTATGTTCCCACTGAGGAGCAGATCCAAAACCAGAGTAAATACATACACAGCACAGATTAAAGTAGGTAATAAATGCTATAGAAAAATAATGTCAGGTAGAGTGTAGGAGCTATTTACATCAAGGGATCAAATCAAGCTTTGTTGATTTGAGACAGTAAAGAGCCATATGCATCAGAGCTGGGGAGATGAAATCAGTCAGAAATGAGATCAGAATCTGTCAGTGAAATGCTTGCTGTTCAAGCATGAGATTCTGAAATCAAACCCTAGAACTCATGTTTAAAAACAAACAAACAAACAGGCTATGGCAGTGTGCTTGTTATTCCAATTCTGGGGATGTTGAAGCAGGCAGCATATCTGTGGTCACCTGCTTATTGAACACCAGGTCAGCAAGAGATCCTGTTTCAAAATAATAAGGTGGATGGAACTTGAGGAATGGCACCCAAGTTTTCTTCTGGACTCATAAGCACATGCACACACACACACACACACACACACACACACACACACACACACACTTCACACTTTCTGTGCCCCCTACACAGAGAGACAGACAGACAGACACAGAGTGACAGAAAGAGAGAGAGAGAGATCCATGTGGCCGCGTATAAACATCTACAGTCCATGTATCTATAATATATTGTAAATGATTATAACCCAAAAACAAAAAGCAGCCCAATTAGACCTGGCCAAAGCAGGGGGGGGGGGCAAGAAAGGATAGAAGAAAGTAAATTATCAAGTGGATGTATGCCTGGAAATGTCATGATATGCAATTAAGATATAATAGTAGTTATAATTAAAATTTTTGTTAAATGGAGGAAAGATTTGTACAGACATTTTCCCAAAGACAACACTCAAGTGACACAATAAGCACAGAAAGTGACACAGCATCATTAGCCACAGAGAAACACATGAGACCAAAGTGAGATGTCATTTTACATCCACACGGATTGAAAAAATTCGAAGAGAAGGTCACAAATCCTGGCAAGGCCGTGAAGAAGAGTGTACATTGCTGGAAAGAACACAGAAGGGCCCAAGCACACCAGAAAACACCTAGTATCACCTCAAATAGTCAAACACAGAGTCACTCTAATCCAGCAATATAACTACAAGCTGCATGCATAAGAATAAAAACATATCCACACAAATTATACAAGTGTCCTCACAGCATAATTCACAATTACCAACATGTAAACACAACCCATGTAGATACAGCCCAAAATTCTATCAAATAATGAAAAATGGAATATTATTTGCCAATAAAAGCAAGTGAAATACTGATATATGCTAAAATAGTGACAAGCCTTGAAAATATTGTTAAATGAAAGAAGTCAGGCACAAAACCCACAAATTGTGATTTCAATTACATGAAATGTTTAGAAGACACATCTCCACAGATGTACAAAGTAGAATGCTGTCTGTCTAGAACTGGAAGAAAACATTTGAGAGGATGCTAAATAAGAAGGACAGAAGGTTTGGAGGAAAATAAAAATATTCTAAAATGATCATTGGTGATGGATGCAATTTAGCACGGACTGAACACTACCAAACTCACTGTAAATGAGTAAAGTGTGTAGTATGTAAACTAATCTGGTCTGTTTATCAGCTAGTAAAGCCATACAGACCATTTAAGAAGTTTGAATCGTATGTTATGCACGATAGGAAGACATTAAGCAGATGTATGAGGCAGGGGAGCCAGCTTCTAGACAAGAAGTAAGCAGGACATGAGGAGATGGACTGGGGGGGGATGTTAACCATGAAGAGAAAACTAGCAAAACTTTTGTTTTGTCTCCAGTACAAAAGTACTAGGTTGAGTGCTCTGAAGGGCAGAGGCATCTGCTGCCTGCTAGATTCTAGCTCCTCTCTGGCCACTTCCCTCCACAGACACACGCTCTGGAGGGAAGCCAGTCTCATCTTCGGCTGCTCCTTCCTGCAGATGGCCACAGCTTAAAGAACAGTAAGCAAAGTGGACACTGCTTTAACCCATCAACTGCCTGTATCTTTTATGATAGCTTACTTTCCAGAGGACAC
Source organism: Peromyscus leucopus (assembly GCF_004664715.2). Classification (NCBI taxonomy): domain Eukaryota; kingdom Metazoa; phylum Chordata; class Mammalia; order Rodentia; family Cricetidae; genus Peromyscus; species Peromyscus leucopus. The sequence goes on along the minus strand of NC_051064.1, from coordinate 31,294,395 downwards.
GCCAAAGCTCTTCTGGGTCTCTAGGTCTCTCTTGTTAGGTAGAAGCCTTAATTTTTAATCTCATTATATAAATACAGTAAGTAATAAAAGCTGACATGCTAAAGGACCTCACAGTTGAAGATTTGCATTTCACATTGGGTCAACAAAGCTGTGCAGGGAGTTTTGCATTGGTCCACATTGCCTGATGCAGCTCTTCCTTATACTTCCTACACATCTCCCTGAATTTGTGCCTTCTTCTCTAAGAGTTGGTTCCCAAGATACTCTCCTTGCATTTGTGTCCTGCTTCTCCCACATCCCCTTTCTTTCCAGTTCCTATCATTCTGCTGCCTCTCCACATATACTCCTCTCTCCTATGCTGCTGTCTCTGCTCCTCAGAGTCAAACCTACTGAAATCCCCAGAAACTTTCTTCTTCTTACCTAACTTTCCCTACACACACAGACACTGGCTTCCAACCCAGTTCCATTGACACTGCTCTGGATGTTGTCATCAGTGACTTTCTCTCTGACAGAGCTAATGGTGGGCTATCAGTCATTTTCTGAGCAGTTAACATTATTGTCCAGCTAATGAAAACATGTCTATATCTCACCTTCTAACACCTCAGTTTTTCTGCAGCCTTCTCTAGATTCTTCCCTTGTTAAGCCCCCTTTTTTCCATTTCCCATTCATAGTTGGTTCTCCAGTTACAGTTTGGGCTCTTTTCTCATTGTCAATATTCTACTTATGAACCATATTCAAATGTCCATTTTCCATCCTGGATCTTAATCTTGACCTTCATCCACTCACCGTCAGTACCAGTTGTTGGAAATGTAATACTCCCTGAAGAACCCAACATTGTTCCCTCTGAACAACTCTTCCTTCTGAATATGCTGTCTTGATTCATCATTCACATGGTTGTCCAAGACAGATGGCTGTCATTTCTACTTTGTGTGTGGTTCCTGAGATCAAATTCCCAGTGTCCAGATGATAGGTGCATGGTGTACATTTACATATTCTTGTAATACTCACTTATTAATCTTTTCTAGTTCTCAAATCCTGAGCTTGCCTTCTACACAATACAAGTATTCTACTCTCCACTCATTCTTCCTACCTGGCTGTGAGCACTGTGAATCCTCATGCACTAGCATCACTGCTTAACAAAGTTAGTGGAACATAATAGGTTCTCAGCAAGTCTGTTGAATGTATAGCTCCAACACTGTTTAAGAGCTTTCTCTACAAGAACTTCCATGATGCCATCTCTGAACAACAGCGTGGCCTCTGCTAAGAGCCACTCTGTTCTTTCCGCTGCAGCATCATCTTCTAAAGGATAGGTAGAACAGGCTGTTCCTAGGCCCCATGCTTTAAGGCTGAGAGTCTGAGTGGAACTACACCTGGCCATAACTTGTTTCAACAAACCTATTGTCATATGAATCATATGAATCACTTTGCCCTATGCTGACTCATGCATGCTTGGAGTCATGGGCCTAGGCTTGTGTTCATTCTCTACATTTTAGAAACCTAGGCACACAAATATTTCTTAGTCAACCAATTATATAAAACCCAAGCAATATTTTCCTATTTATTTTTGATATTTACATTGTTATTTCTCTTCCTTGGCATTTAGTAAATACTACCAACAAATTACTTAAAATCATATCCAGTTGAAGTAATATATTAAAACTCAGGGGCACTTGATGGACATCTAAGATTTACAGTATCATAATTGAAACAATTCCTTCTTAAATTATTTCTTCTCTGAAGAAACATTTAAGCAATTCTTAGTAATGTTCTGAATTTCTCTGTTAGGCAATAAGAAGAACAAACAGCTTTAAAGATAGTTCATCTTCTAAGGGATTTTTCTCAAACCTTGTTGTTTTTTTATTTGTTGTTATACTTTCTTTCTTTCTTTTTTCTTTTTTTTTTTTTGGTTTTTTTTCGAGACAGGGTTTCTCTGTTTAGCTTTGCGCCTTTCCTGGAGCTCACTTGGTAGCCCAGGCTGGCTTCGAACTCACAGAGATCCGCCTGGCTCTGCCTCCTGAGTGCTGGGATTAAAGGCATGCGCCACCAATGCCCAGCTGTTGTTATACTTTCAGCATAGCATTTGTAAAAGGTTAAAAAGGACCCTAGGTTAATTCTGTAATAATTTAAGAAAACTATATGATTAAGTCACAACAAGCTAATTAAGAGTAGTACAAAAGCAAAGACTGTGATGTGTCCACATATGCTGTAGACTGTAGTCTAGGATTTCAAACATTTGTCTAGAGGAGTGGAACTTTCTTTCAAGTCAAACTTAATGAAATCTCATAGAAAAAACATGAAAGCAAAGCATGTGCCCATGTCTTCACAATGTCACAGTGCCTGGCCTCAGCTGGGTTCTGCTCTCACAGCCATGCATCGAGTCATGGCTGTGCATGGTCTCTCACCAGTGCAGTTTTCTCACCTCCAGGTAGGGGAGGAGAACTGACTTTGTGCTATTGGCTGTTGACCTGGTGTAGTAGTTGTGAAAATTTATAGACATAAAACACTTGGGTTGGTAGTTAGCTTTATGTCAGTGTGATATTAGTATCAAAATATACAAAGTTAGAATTCAATTATCAGATGCTTCTGAGCATTTGTGTTTATCTCACAGAGCTAAGAGTTTTCAGTGTGAGACCAAGTGTTAAACTCTTACTCTAATATTTAGGTTAGACATAAAGTTCACATGGTTCATAAACAGACTATTTTTGCTATCAGGGTTAATTGGCATGGTAAATATCCATTTGAGAGGTATCATTAGTGCTTATGTTGTCTTTAAATTATTTTTCAAATTCATGTTTTAATTATAAATTGTTTACAGTTACAGAATTTGGGGAACCAAAAGGACTCCAGAGGTCACCCTTAAAGTGACAGATGTTGACGACAAGGAAAATAAAGCAGCTTGTCAGGTCACCTCATCAGATTTATTCAATGTGTTAGTCATATTTAACTATAATAGAACCCAGATAGACCTAGGACCCAGAATTATTTGATGACTTGCTGCTGACACTATTTCAGAGACCATTATACATGGGGAACTATTAAGAGCATGGGCTCAAGTTTTCATTCCTCTGGTGACATAAGAAGCACCTCATGGCCGGGCGTTGGTGGCGCACGCCTTTAATCCCAGCACTCGGGAGGCAGAGCAAGGCGGATCTCTGTGAGTTCGAGGCCAGCCTGGGCTACCAAGTGAGCTCCAGGAAAGGCGCAAAGCTACACAGAGAAACCCTGTCTCGAAAAACAAAAAAACAAAAAAAACAAAAAAAAAAAAAAAAAAGAAGCACCTCATGATCCAGTCTCCATTGCTTCCTCTGTAAAGACAGACATTGTTATTCTGAGTAATAAATGAAGCTGTCCATTAAAGAACTCAGCATAGAAGTTGGCTCAAACCAAGTAGCTGGTGGCTGTGGAAGGTTATTATTGTTAATGTATAGTCAAGCCATATACTTCACTATTGCCATGAAAAAAACTACTTGTGTAATACTAGAATTAGAAATTCTCTTCCTTATTTTCAAAATTCTAAAAAGTAATTCTCTGGATGATTTCATGGTGTGTGGCAAGAAAGAGAGACTGAGAAACACATTGGCTGTGTATGTGCTTGCTTCTGTTATCTGATGAAGCCAAGTCCTGGACTCCTATGGCTTCTTCAAATTCCCTTAAGCTGACTCGAACTCTGCCGAATTTTGTCTGTGTGCAAAGCCAGACCATTGGAGTATTAAAGCTGATAACATCAGATTATGGAAGAAATACTCCCACAGAAGTAAGTGATTCAGGCATGGAAGCCCACCAAGATTCAAATGTTTATAGTTGAAGAAAAGGGTCATATAAGACTCCTGCCATGTGAAATATGACCAGTGCATGATTTCACACCAAAACAACATAGTCAAAATGCTTAGAAATGTGTTCTTTCAACTAAAGACGGATGTCAAAATGTGTAAGTTATTTTACAACCCAAAATCTTAGGCTGTAAAGTTATTTAACTGAATATTTTCAGAAAAATAAAAATATATACTCCATAATTTAGAAAGACTAGGTGAAATATACTGAATTTATCTATTAAGACCAACATAAGAAATGTCTGGAAGGTTTTTGGCATGTTCTTTTTGGTTAGGCTTGAAACCTTCCTTTTGGGAGGGTAATGACAGAGCTTTAATCCCTAGGAAAAAATTTCCAAAATACATCATAGAAACTAGGACCATCTTTCATGAAGTCAGAAAAAAAGGGAAAATAACTTCTTCCCCTACTATTGAAAATAACCACCAACGCAACTCAATCCCCATTCTTTCATTTCCCCAGGTCTGACATTCTGCAGATGACCGCCCTTATTTGTCCCTACATGTTTTCCAAAATATAAAAGTGAAATAGAGTCCCAAGGGCACTGTACTTGAAAGGTTATGAGAGTTAGAGAATTTTAACCATGCCTGCCAAATCAGCAGATGGCTTGTGATTATAATTATATGCATCAATAAAACGAATAATCTTTACAAAATTTGAATTTCTGCTAAAGGAAGGGATTTAGTAAGCAGATGCAACAGAATGCATTTCCTTAACCCTTTTGGGAGACACTGGTATCTTTCACCCACACAAAAGCACCAAGGGCTCTGTGTGTTGCAGGTTGTATGCTCAAATTTAGTGCCCTCTTTCTGGAGCAGTCACAATGTCAGCCTCAATCTTTTCCTGATTTCATTTTCTTCAGAGTATATTTCATCCTCACCTTTTTTACACTTTTAAGAATAGTCTTAAGACTAATTCTCCACAACTGTTTGATATTTGAAGGACAAAAGGGTAAAAGAGGTAAATAAATGAAATTCAGAGCAATTCTACCACAGAAACAACAAGCAAACAAAATGTCTTTGCAACTGATGATCATTTACAAATCAGCCTTTCAATAGCAAAATTATTCTCTATTTTCATATTCTTTTTTATTTATATTCCAGGAAAGAAATGCTGTTTATGATTTTTAAATAATTAACCATTTCAGGTTAGTCTGGTTCTGCATAACAATGTAAACAATGGTAGCTAAGTTTGGTTCAGGCCAAGCATGAATTTACCCACATAGATACTGAACATGTATGTGACACATAAAAAAAAGTAGGTAGGTTTTCCAAACTGGCATTTAGCCATGCTTTCTGCATGAGGAAAACCTCAGAACCTAGAAAATTAAACTATGCAACTTTAGAGTTGTGAGAGATCTGGAAAATACACCACAAAAATTCATACTTTGCTTTTATGAAATTGTATTATCAGTGTTTTTCATGCAATAGCTAAATACAGTTCCTCATTAGACCAGTATCAATTAACATATTTATCATCAGCAAGCTAGAAATATATTAAAGAGTTTTTAGCAAACATGGGCAGATATCTCTAGCAACTTTGTATTTATACAGTATAAGTCAAATATATTATCACAATTCGAAAACCTATTCTATTATAAAATTTAGTTATATATAAAATATAAATAATAATTTAAAGACAGAATGCACTAGCATTTTTTTTTGTGAGTCAACAATACTCTCCCATAGGCATAGGATATATGGAATTGGAAAATTCTCCCATAGGCACAGGTTATATGGAATTGGAAAAAAAATTTTTACCAACAACATTCTCCCCAAAATGGAAACTTTATCTTTTTTTTCTGAAAGGTTCATAGATTTGTTGTAACATTTGACAAAATAATATTCAAATATTGTAATGCAATCTAGGTATCTCTTAGAGGTCACTAGTATGGAATCTTATCTTACATTATAAAACACTCAGCAATAAATGAAGCTCAAGTATCGTTATATAGATAAAAAGTAAAATAAAGTACTTTTCAATAATTATAGCTTTGAAGAAAGAATGCTTATACTTAATTCAAGGGTTAAGTGAAAAGAAATAATGTAAGCTAAAAATTAGATAAATTCCAGTGGCACAAGAAATTAAAATCATTAATAAAAAATATAAATAAGATTGAACTATAATCTCAATAGTTAAGGAATTTTGCTCTAATTACTTAAATTATAGACGTTTCACTTTAACTTTAAATATTAGTAAATATTTCTTATAGGAAGTTTATGTAGAAATACAACAGAATTCTAATATGCTCTTCTGAAAGTTACTAAACAACCATTTAAAAAGTCAATTTAGCTGCCTATACTTAGCATACACTTACAGTCTAAGCACATTACCTTAGATTGGGATGCACACAGAAGCACACAACATGGAGTTGACACAGTCCTTCAAAGAATCTCACAGAACTGGGGCCTCTGAAAGTGAAGAGAGGACAAGGTTCTACACTCTGGGAGAGAACAGGAACTGTGATGTGGCCTAGTGTGGCATCCACTTGCTGTGTGAACCTCAAGCAGAAGTTCAAAGCTGCAAGCATGATGCACCAGGGACATTATATACCTCATCTTGCTTAGTTTTCACATAACACTTGTTTTCTATTACTATCGTGATCCCCATTAAACAGACCAGGAAACTGAGGCTAAAAAAGTTAAAATAGCCAGTCACACAATGAGTGGAAGAACCAGGTTTTAAATGCATGATTCTCCGTGATGCTGTGCAACAGCTGCCCTTTCTCCAGGAAATGTTGGCTGTTGCTCTTAGTATACTCCTGTGTTAGCAAAGAGCTCTATATTGCTCACAGCATATACTAAAACCTTCTGACCAAACAGTTTTAAGACACATTTGTTAACTAGGTAACTGAAGTAAAAGTTCATTATAACAAAGTTTTTTTTTTTTCTCTCAACACAAACTCTTTAAATTTCTTTAAAGAAAGGGGTTATCCAACACTAACACTACTTCCTTAACTATAATTTGGAAAATCTTTAAAATACAATACTAGTGGAAGTAAATTCACATAAGACAAAAGTAGTGACCTGTGCCCTCTGGTCCTGATTATAGCACAGTCCTTATTTGCTTTGAACAATGAAAATTACATTTCTGTAAAATAAATCTATTCTGTTTCATCTGCAGAGAAGCAACTTACAGACTTGGGTCAAGTTTGCCATGCTCAGCTGCAGCAGTGAGGATAGTGGTGAAACAACTATGTCACCCAAAGAATGTACGCTTTCTGAAACATTCACTCTTGCATTAACAGGACAAGCACTAGCAACTATGGAAAAAGAAATGATAACACAGGTGATTCAGATGAAAAATGTTCAGCATAGAAAAATCGTGTGGAGTACTTACAACAGCTGTGAGAATAAACTATTTGCATAACTCTGCCTTAAACTAAAATTGCTAGGAAGCAAGTGTGGCCATTTTCAGATGGCTTTCTGTTTTCCATGATTCCAACTCCATGAAAGGCATGTTGAAGTGGTGGCATCTAGAATTTTCTCAAGTTAACTAAATCAAAGCAAATCTTTCCTGCACATATTTCACTTGAAATCAACAAGACAACATTAATCTTTGTCATGAAATGAATTTCTTTCAAATTCTGGTTGCTTTGGAAAAAACAGAATTGAAGAATATAAAACATACTATGCACAGATATGTAATAGTCTTACATCATATAAATAAAATGAAAGCTGAGAACACATTTGTAACAGCAAAAGTTCTTCAAGACAAAAATAAAAGGAAGCATATAACCTCTGATCACTTAGAACCATATCATGAACCTATGTTATGAATCTCTCATGATTATTAATAGACAAAACATTTCTATATCCCTATACAAATAACAAATTTTCAGTGCAAGAACTGTAAGTTAGCAAACTGATTTCTACATGATGTCGTTTTAATTCATGAGCAGATGACTATGAGATGTCAGTTAAATATTAAATGCAATGCCTTTAAAAATTGAATCCTGACACTGATATTATGAATCAATCTATTTACAAATACAATGCTATGTTAACTAACAATACTTTTAAAATGTTTTCTATGAGATCATCAAGAGTTCATTATGCCACTGGCAACTCATTCAGCTGACAGTTGTTAGAAGAAAATATTTAATTTACCTGAATATCTTGTAACAAAATCATCCTTTCTTGAACTAAACATCCTCAGAAAATCCACATCTAAGCCAGACAGATATTTCAGCAAGGCAAATCAGACTTTCTGGCAACTCCCTGCTGCCATATTTCTCTAAACGGATCCTGCAATGTTACACTTCAATACTGCAAGTATATTTTTTTTCCCCAGGAAAGAGTAAGCCAGTGCGGCTTCAGTGTCAGATAGCTTTAATTTTTCCCCTCCAACTACAGCAAGCAAATGACTACTGATTCCATTCAAAAGCACATACTACAGTGATTTTTATTTCAATATTAGAGAAAATGGAAGTGTCTGAGCAAAAGAGGAGCTTTTATTTTCTTGTTTTGCAGTGTTTGATTGATGGACTAATTTTTTTTTAAGACACTGACTATCCCATAACTGATATTAAATATACATTAAATGCTGGAACAATTTTATCACATCAAGAATGAAGTTCACCAGTTACATTTATGCCCTGGGTTCTCTTTATGTTTTACAAGCAGTAGGACAAACTAAAATTAAAGTTGCCTCATGCATTTGAAAGTTTTCAAATCTAGACACACACCTGAACAGTAGTTATTTGTCAATGCCCCCTCATCTCCAACAAATACCCACCTCTCAAATTTATGTTCACTTGCCATTTGGGATGCACTGGACTTCTGAGATTCACAAACTTTTGTGAAACAGCAAAACAATACAACAATAACAACAGAAACAGAACATTGGTCACTGAGGCAATATTTCTAGAAGTAATAGCAAAATCCTTTCATCTGGACCCACTTGTCCAGAAATGGACTTTCGGCCCCACAGTTAGGTGGAGATTGTTCCACTTTCTCCCTAGGGCTTCATTGCCAGACTGACTTACCGCTGCTTCCTAGCCTTTGTTCTGCTTCTCACGCTGACATCAGGGAAGCAGTGATGTAGAATAAAGCAGGGTGGGCTAGGTTAGTCCAGTGTTTGTGTCGTTGTGTGGTGTGCGGGGACACTCTGTGATACTCTAGTGAGCTGTAAGCTTTTTTTGTAGGCTTTGTGTCATTTACTTAACGACCAATCTCATTAGCTGCCAGGGTACAATGGGCTGATGCATTTTCTATGTACATACTCTACACAGTGACCCTCAAGGTTGCCGAAGGTCTATTTAATCAGTCAAATGCTGAATATATTTGCAGTAAATCACTAAAAAAATAAAAAGTATGGGTCTACCGAGGTATCTCACAGACTTAATATTTACCCATGCTTATTCACAGGCAATAAAATGCATGTATATTTAGGCAAAATGAAAGTAGACCAGGTGGATACAAATTGTCTACTGTGCACTGATGACTTTAATTTCAAAAAACTTTCAGAATCAAAGGTATTTTCTTCTAATAAGGAACATAGAGTTGAAATTTAATTTCTGTCCTTGCTTAATCAAATTAAGCACAACAAAAAGAATCAGTTCCCTGGGCAGATTCTTTTTTTGCTCACAGCTCACCCCTGCCTCAGTCAGACCCCTTGCCCAAGCAGCCTCAGAACTGGCAAAGTTGTGCTCCTGCTCCTTTCACTTCCAAGGTAAAAACCCTTTTAACTCCTATGAAAAATGAAATGCTGAGAGCCCTCTGAATGACGACAGCTGTCCATGAGTATCAGGGAGAGCTCTATTGTCCGTGTGTCCCTGGGTAAAATGAATACTTTACAGCAGAGGCTGTTCAGCTTGGCTGAAGAGTGTGGGGAGAAGGGGAGGAGGTCACTGGAGATTTCGCACACTAATTTAATCTGGGAAAAGGACAGGCTCCGCATCTCCCCTGAACAGACTGGCAGCAATCTGGGCCCCCACAGAACTATCTCCTTTTGCCTGTGCTCTATTTATTCCTTATCTCTGTTTACCAACCGCTAGGTCCCTTTCATTCACACCACGAGGCAGTTTCCCTACTATCAGTCAGCAGCTGACACTGTGGAAGAGCCTCAAAGGCAAAAAGAAAAAAAAAAAAAAGATCAAAACTAAACCAAAGCTGTCTAAACAATGCAACAGTACAAGTAAATGCATAAACCCTGATTCTTAACCCAGCCCACAGGGTACACACAGAACCTTTATAGTAAACCCAGTACACACCACAGTGAGCTGTGGGCCATGTTGGAAGGCTAAATACCATTCCTGAAATCATCAAGCGGAAAAAAATGGCTAAAATATACACTGGTTCTTGAAACAGCCTTGTCTTGGGGATACTCTTATCTCTATCACAGATCAATTAACTGGCAACCAGGAAGTATTTACCTAGCTAGAAAAGGTGAACTGTATATTTCTAAGGAAACCTGGCTCCCATTAAAATGCTAGCAGTTAAGAAAATCCATCAAAGTGATTGCAGTTTAATCATAAACAATATAAACTTTCTAATACCTGACCATGATGGTTGAATATGATTTGAGAAACTTGGCATCAAAACTTCATTACACTTACAGAAAGATACCAAAGTATTCTGTATAACCCATTCAATTAAAATGTATACCCGTGTCTTACAGAGTTTTAACACTAATGCCAAAATGATTAATGTCACAGAGGATACAGGAAAGAACTTCTGGTACAACTTTCTAAGCTTTTAAATCAGGTTGCTAAGTATGACTGGAAGAGAGACTAGACAAGCAATGTTAGGAGAAGAATATAGGTGAAGAAAACTAGTGTTATTTGACCTTCCAACCCTTGAGTAGATACAAATTTTGAATCTAAGATATGATCTACTTATATTAATGTTAAATACTACATATTTTTGGACATTTCTAATATAATTTAGGATTTCTATCTAATATAAATATCCCTGAAGAGAATTATTCACTTCAATGGCACATTTATTTGTAAATATAAATGTACATGTACATGTGGTAGGTATAGACACATATTCTACCTCCCATAGACACATATGCAGTATAAGAAAGCTTCTTTTTTAGGTTTCCACAGTTCCTTGGGTTAAAACTGAGACTTTGAACTTCCCTGAGTGTTTTGTTTTGTTTTTTAGCATTGAACTATTTCAAAATGATTAGCTACTGTCTAAAAATCAACATCGCATTGACTTATTCCTGAAGACCTTTACCAAAAATAGAAGACAATGTAGCTTATTATCTAGAATGACACCAGAACCACTTCTCAGTGTGTTTCCACCTATATGCATTACGAGCAATGAAGTCTTTACTACTTGGATCCTTTTTTCCAAATGAATTAATGAATTAAATTTATCCTTTCAGCAGCTGCTAGGCAGCAGATGGAGCCATTTCTGAAGCCTTGTTGAATTCAATCCATAAAACTCATTTCCTAGGATTAGCAGTCCAAAGTTTCTTTTAATGTTTATATACCACTTGGGATTTTGAATTTCATGATGTTAAACTTTCAACTTAACTATTCTTTTGCATTTCATATCAAACAATTATGATCTTTTGGATTTCTATAGCAGACAGGAAAGGTCACACAAGGATAAGAATTAATTTCAAAAGTAATAAATTCCTGCAAGTTGCATTTTTCAGTATGTTTGTCCACACTGCTTATGCCCCAGAGACTATTCCTATGGTGCTTCCATGTTGATGACATGGAGTTCTATATCTGATAAATGTGAATTTTGTTCATTTCTACTTAAATAATTTAAAGCTGCAAACTGGAACACTAGTTAGCTTCATGAATGTTTGAACTGTTTCTGAGTTTTTAAATGTAGTTATAACTAAGATTGCTACATTATATGAAAATATTTACCACAATTCACTATGTTTATTATTCTAATAGCAATATAATGCTAACTTTCAAAAATGGAGAGTAAACCAATTACATAGATACAAAGCAATGCATTTTTATAATGGTTAACTTTTCAGAAGTCAGCTACCTTGGACAGCTCCAAGCACGCCTTGTCTTTTCTCATCACCTGCAGTTGTTTCACAGAAGAGGAACCACACAAAACTTTAAATCTTTCTGGTTGGTGTGATAGAAGAATAACAGTCACTTAAAAAGTCTCATTTAAACACAACCGAATTAGAGTCTTGTGAAAGGTTCTAACATATTTTACAAGTTTCAGATACAAACCCCACGTGCTCCAAGACACGGTATATCCAAGTTTAAAATATTAAAGCCTTGGAACTTAAGATGATGCTCCTGCTGTAACACGAATATGACTAAGAGAAGAATGAATTACTCTTGTGTGCAACAGTGATTTCCGCTAATTTGGCATAAGAAATCTATATTAATCTAATATTATAGTAAACCAAGAAGGCACATAATAATCACCATTGAGTAATTGAATATTTAGAATGAGGGAAACAGAGAGCACGGGTAATCTTAGGTTACAGCATAGAACTAGGATATTCTGCTGGTGATATTAGCAAAGAAAACATTTAAAGTTAGAGAAAGTCTAATTTCAATTCTACTTTTGATTCCAGACTTTTCTTGAAAATTACTCCCTTATCATAAGGACCGTGTACAGAACCATATCCAATATTTCTTCATCAATTCTTTAAATTTATTGATTTTGTAGTGCCAATTAGTCTATAAGGTGATGTGACACAGGATTTTTTTTTTTACATAATTGACTATTCCTAAAAAAAAACAAGACTAGAGCCATTACATTATATACTTTGTCTCTTAGCTGCAATGTTCTCTGAAACTGAAGGAAAAGACTCGGGAAACTTTGATTATTCAAATGTACATCAAAGCAAGCACTCTTAACAGGTGTTTTGTTGACAAAAGAAATAGGAGGTAAAATACTGTTCATCAAGGTAAGACAAAGTTCTCCCTGTAAACCATCCTTCTGTAAAATTTTGTTCAAGGTGAGTACTAAGTCTCTCGTTCTTCTGCTTTTAAATTATTACTTTTTAACTTCTGCATATTCTCCTGACATTCACATCTACCAACAATGAAGTGTGTCATTTTTTAAGACTAGTCTTATTCAATTCTCTAAATACTCATATGCAATATTATACATGCCCAACTCAGGAATTTAAATATCTTAGAGACTGCCCATAAACTTTTTCTCTTATATGTAGCTAAACCAGGATTCTGGCTCTTCAGAAAGAATCTACAAAACCTTTTTAAAAAATAGTGGCTATTAATGCAAAATTGCATTAAAAATCTAGCACAGCAAATATTTCAATTCTAAATAAAGATCTGTAAGATATGAGATCTCACTGATAATTTCTGTGACCACATAAATTAGTTCTACTTTACTTTTCTTGAAGAGAAAAAAAGTATACTGTCTCATATCAAGTATTTTCTGTTACAAATTCCCATATTTCAGGTAAATATATGAACAAAGGCAGTAACTGATGCAGTTTAAACATAATTGCACTGTGACATTTTATTTTGAACTCCTTCTCAATGTCCCATTTTTGGAGGAGAGTGCGAAAGTGGAGGTGGGTGGTGGTGAACGAATTTAAACTCATGCCAAATGTACATCACAACAGAAACCAAAGCAAACAGCAGTATAAACCACGGGCACTTCAGCCTTTAGAAATACCCCCCACCCCCTGCAAAACACACACAGAGAGAGAGAGAGAGAGAGAGAGAGAGAGAGAGAGAGAGAGAGAGAGAGAGGGAGGGAGGGAGCGAGGGAGGGAGGGAGGGAGGGAGAAAGAGAGAGAGAGAGAGAGAGAGAGAGAGAGAGAGAGAGAGAGAGAGAGAGAGAGAAACAAAAGTCACTATTAACAACTCAAGACCTGAAAACTTGCTCACTGTCTGAGCTCTTAAACATCAGGGTGAAGAGAATGTGGTAAAAAGTTTTAAACTTACTTTTTTGTGTGTTTCCAAAACTATGTCTCTCCTCCCTGGTGTGCTGACAGGAAACACTAAAGCTGTTGCCTTGAAAGGTAGTTTCCATGATATGACATCCAGTGCCTTTGACTGCTTGGAGATAAGCACCTGCGTGTAGCCCTCCTTACGTCACACCTCCCTATTCAGACCTTCTCAATATGATCCACATTTGCACATCAACAGCCTCATGCGCACACACAGATTTTTTTTCGGCTCTGGGCCCAAAACTTTCACTTTAATTTTCATCACATGATTGCTGTGGCATATGTCCTTCCAAACCGCCCATATATCAGTCATCATGCAAATGAGATGGAATATCACTCCTCTGCAGCAGATGGCCAGGGATGATAACAATGGCTCAACAGAGGAGATTCAATGTCCCTGACTTTATCGCCACGGCAACAACAACCTAAAATATATGTAATGGAAGTGGTGCTTATTAATTTTGCAGGCTCGAGTGTTCTGATTTTGTGAGTGAATGGGCTGAGTTAAAAAGGGGGCTGTGTCCTCCTGCCTCTAGAAGACTATCTATAAAAGCCAGGGACCTGGAAATTATTTTCAGTGACTAAGAAGGCAACAGCCTAGCAATTATTTGAGTAATTAGGTGTAATTCCTCCCTGTAGGCCTTGTACCCTCCTGCGCTTGCTTCACAGAAGCTCACGAATTAGACAGCACTGATACTGAAAAGAAAAGTGCCTCAAGATACAGCGGGAGAGCTTGCAGGAGCCCTGTCACTTGGCCTCCACCAGGCTTGGTAAACACAAGCCCCAAGCTATAAGTAAATAGAAGCCCCACTTCACAAACACAGACCAATTAAAATGACAAAGGCAGCCACACTTTGGGGTGGAGCTTAGCCTCCTGTGAGTGGCACACAGAATAGTCTCTCGGTACCGGCACAGAGCCTGTTTCCATGACTGGCTGTCAGGATTGGACGGGAACACACACATCTCTCACTCAGCAGGTTGTGCCTTTCTCACTAGGACTCTCTTTTCCCCCCACAGGGCTACTTTTATCTCAGACTCCAAGTGAATATTCCATAGACTTACCACTTCTAACTGCACTAAAAATGTAAACCACAGAAAAAGTAATCAATTCTTCAGAATCTGCAACAAGCCCATTTGTATTTTAAAGGAATGACTAGTCAACTGCCAGACCTACTGGGGCATTTCTAGAACACACAGGATAAAAAAGGATGAAAAAAAATCTCTGAATATTATCCTGGAAACTTTTAAAAATATTTGTTACAACATTTCATATTGACTAATAAAAAGATTTTTTTCCTTCTAGGGCTAAACCATACATCAAAAGTTTTGAAGTTAGAGTTTACCTCTTTTGTTGCTTTTTTAAAAAAGCACTATGGAAATACACACCATCTAACACAGGAAAACTAGACTTTGCCACTAATTTAAAAACAGACAGTAATAAAGAACATGTACTGCCCTGGCTGAAAAACAAAAAAGGACCGAAACTTCACATCTTTTAATTCAGCAAACCTCAGACACCTTCCTGAGCCCTGCTTCCCTGGGAAGCTACTCTCCTAAGAATACCCGCTATGCTCAGCTGCAATGCTGGGATCCTGAGTCTGTTTCAGAAAAAAAAAAAAAAAAAAAAAAAAAAAAAGGAAGGAAGGAAGGAAGAAAGGAAGGAAAAAAGAAAAAGAGCTGGTCATGAAAGCTAGTCATTCTCTATATCACACACAGAAATAATTGATTATCTAACTTTTAAAGTAGTTACGTTTTCCATGTGAGTGTGGGTAGGTGCTCTGACATTCACCTTCTTTTCTAAAATGTTGCTTAATATCAGTTCATCTATATTTTGCAATACATTTGGTGCTTGATATATTCAGCTGCCTAGTGCATAATTTCATTGTGCTATTTAAAGGCAACACTCCAAGGTAAAGACATGTTAGGAGCAGCAAATTTCTACTGTAAAACGTCCCACACTAGGAATGTACAGAGAACATCAGCTTTACTCTGAGGAATTCTCATCCTGAGCACTCAGTTACTCCATGAGCAGCATATGACGAACATGGTGGTGCCCCAAACATAGCACAGCAAGGAGAGTTTCTAGTGAAAGCACTGTGACCTGACCAAATTAGGTAACATTAGAGGACATCATATGACTGGAACAAAGTAATGTCCTATCAGGAATATTTAAAAATAACTATTTGTTAAGATACGTGATATAATAAACATACTATTTATTCATTTACAGAAGGTAGTTTAATCATCACAATTCAGCCTTTATTATTACAATGTAAGATATTTTCATCACCCTCAAGAGATGTGCTGTATGTAACAGTAGTCACTCTTTACCCCCAAATTTTCTCCCTCAGGAACATACAAACACTCATCTTCATTTTGTCTCCACAAATTTTACTATTTTAGAAATTTTTGAAATATTAGAATCATACAATCACTATTTTGTTCTTCATTACTGATCAATGTTACTTATGAGTTACTTATGAAGTTTATCTTAAGCTCTACCCACTCGTGTCATGTATTAGTTGTTTATTTAATTTTAATACTGATTAATATTTTATTATTTGGGTATACCACAGTTAATTTTTATACTTACTAGTTGATAAATATTGGTCTCCATTTCTCTTACATGGGTACCTAGGAGTTGAATGGCTGGATCATTCAATAATTCCCACAGTTGTCTGAGGAACTAAGCAATTGTTTTGAAGTGCCATATTTATGATTCATATTCATCAACAGAGTATGAGGACTCCAACATCCCAACACCTTGCCAACACTTTGTTAACTGGTTTGTTTACCGGGGATCTCTCAAGGATGTGAAGTGCTGTCTCACAGGGTTTTGATTGGCATCCTGTAATGATTGATGACTCTGAGCATGCTTTCATGCTCTTCTTAGCCTTTCATATATTGGGTTTTAGGAACTGTCTAGTCAGATACTTTTCTGATTTTAAAAATGTGGTGTTTTCTTTTTATTATAGAATTGTACAAAGTCTTTACATATGTGCTTTAAATATAAGTTTCTTATTGGATAGAAAATTCACCAAACTTTTCTCCTACTGTATGAGATTCTTTCACATCCTTGATGTTTTCCTTTAAAATCAAAAGTCTCTAGTTTGGATACAGTTCAATCTGTTGGTGTTTCTTTGTTTACTTGCTTCTTGATGTGACATCTAAAAACTATTGTTAAATTCAGGTTGCTGAAGACTACTTCTATCTTTTCTCTTTAAAAGTTCTCTCCTTATATATTTTTTGCTTTTACATTTAGGTCCTTTATTCATTTTGAGTCATTACTTTGTACATGGCATGAAGTAGGGATACAACTGACTCTATATATGTGAATCTACTTATCCCCAGTAGCATGTATAGGAAACAGAATTTTTTTTTAAGGAATTGTTACCTTTACTGAAAAATCAATTGATCAAATACATTGGGATTTATTTCTGAACTCTCAATTTTTTTGTTTTTGTTTTTCAAGACAGGGTTTCTCTGTGTAGCTTTGTGCCTTTCCTGGAACTTACTCTGTAGCTCAGGCCTCGAACTCACAGAGATCCACCTGCCTCTGCCTCCCGTGTGCTGAGATTAAAGGCATGCACTACCACCACCTGGCCTGGACTCTCAATTATACCTCATAAATCTGTGTCTATATTCATTCCAGCACCACAATTGATAATCACATTAGCTCTGTAGTATGCTTAGAAATTGAGAAGCATGAGTTATCCATATCCAAAGTTGTTACTCTTTTTCAGGGTGGTTTTAGTTGTGGAGGTCCCTCAAACTAAAAAATGCCTTTTAGTATATGCAAGGAATCCATAATCCTTTCAGCAGTGTTTTGTAGTACTTAAAGTAAGTTTTACACCTACATTGTTAAGTTTATTCATATATATTTTATTCTTTTGGAACTTATTGAAAATAGATTTAGTGTTTCCTATTTGTATCATGTTTTTTCCCTTGTTCCTGTACAAAGCTATAACTGAATTCTTTACTCTGACTTTGTGAATTGCTATCTTACTAAACTTTTTAGTGCAAATATCATTTTTGGTAAATTTTTGAGGGAGGTTATCTAAGTATAAATTTATACAAAAGGTAACTTCCCTACAAATAGATTTTTACTATTGCCTTTATAACAAGATGAATTTCATTTTTCTTTCTTGTTCAACTGCCCTGCAGAGGACTGCCAGAATAGAAAAGGCAAGAACAGACACCACTGTGTTCCTGATTTTAGGGAGGATGTAGTTCAGTCTTTCACCAACAAGGATGATGTTACCTCATCTGTGGATTTCTAAAGATCACTTTAAAAGCATTTTTAACTCAGAAGCTAACTGACACCCAGCAAAGCATTGGAGTAAACCCTAAGGAGACCAAAACTGAAAACCTTCTCCTGTTCTTTTAAATTTCAAAAATGCCCGGGGTGGTTTCTTTCATGGTGTTGGCCAGACTTCATCCCTTTCTGTCCCTCTAAAGCCTGCTGAGATGCAGCTGGAATGGTCTGACACAGGGAATTCGTTCTCTCCAGGTTTGGAAGGCATGGTGGGTGAGAGCATCCTTGAGGAACTTATAGCCTATTTAAATCACGTGTAGACAGCACACCTGAATGCCACCAGCAGCCTGAGATTAAGCCAAATACACTCAAGATAAAATGATACTGCTCACCATGCTCAAATTTTCATCATTTAATTTCCACATGGAAACTCCAGAGATTTCCTAAATCTATGTCTAAAAGTAGTTGTATTTATAACCACCATGATATAGGAAAATGAAATAATATATTAGAAAAAGCACAAAATCAAATAACATTTTAAAAATGAATAGGGATGAGACACTTTGCATGCAGGCACACATGAGATCAAATGTTTCCTACAATGAAAATGATGAGAAGGATGGTGACTGAATTATCTATCAATAGCAACGGTTCATAGCACTGATTTCAGTGCTACTCTTACAGCAGGCACTGTTCTAAGAGATTTTCACACATTATTTTGTAAGTGGAGGCACTAAAGTCTTCCTTGATTATTAGTAAATTTGCCAAGTTAGTATTCAAGTTCAGGCTCTGCCTTCCAAGTTCATGACCATGTCATGTTCCCACACAGATGTGAATGTCATCCTTACCTACACCCTCATGTGGATCAGTGAAAACCTCCATGAGTTGATCATCAGAAAATTCTCAAGGAAATTATTTTCTTTGATCTGTTCATATTTTTAAGGAGAAATTGTTAACAGTAACAGGAATTCTACTGTTGCCTCTAATCATCTTCTACAAGACTGTCAAAGTATTATCATCCAACAGTGTAAAGTTTGCTTCAAATTAATAACATTGAGCAGATGTTTTAAATATTTTTATTTTCTCAGAGAATTCTTCAGAAACCATCCAAATAATAAGAAATACTTTATATTGCAGAAAAGAATAAAATATTTTCAGAGAAGCTTGAGTACCAGTTCATATTACTCATTTGTACATATGAATTTATGTCTCTATCTATATCTCTTACATCTATTTCTCTTTTCAATATGGCACTGATATCAAATAAAGCAAGGTTTTGTCTTTCATCAAGCAAATAAGTTGCATGTGGACAATGCATTGGTGACACCTGGCCACTCACCCTACCAGCCTTGTCCTCATTTACCATGTGACATGTGGCAATACCAGAAGCATAAAACCCCGACTCAGCTTTCTCTCTATACTTTGTGTGCATGGAGAAATGGAGGCTTTGGGTCATGGGTGAGAGATGATCTGAAAGGGACACAAGGTAATGCGTTTCTCTGTACATCCCTCAGTACTCTTTATCTTTCTGCATCACTAGACTGAAAGTCTAGGTCTGGCAGGAGTGAGGTCATCTGAACAATTCGGGTCCTTACTTTCCTCATTTCTCTGTATACTACCTTCTTTTATAACACACACACACACACACACACACACACACACACACACACACACACACACTGCTCAAGTAGCTTATTCCTGTCTTCACAAAGGCAAGACATGCCTGTTATGTTATCATTTAGGAAATTTTCCACATTTTCTATATATTTCCTAGGCGACCTGAGTTCAAGTTGTCTTCTAGTCATAATTTGACATGGTGCAGAGTCTCAAATAGAAGTTCTCTACAGTTTGTACAAGTAGTTTGGTTAATGCATTTCAGTAAGTGTTCCCATGACTAAACTGTTAGTATTTGAAAGAACAGAGTGAAGACAGGATGAATGAGAAAGGGCAGTGTCAAGACAGCCTGAGCAAAGCATGCAAGGCTGTTGGCCAACACTGGATATCCTGGGATAGAAATGATACAAAACAGTTCTCTCCATGCTTAATGCTGCCCCTGACTTTTAAAAGGGGTGAGAAAAAGATGAAACATCTAAGTAAATTATTCAGATTGAAAAACAGGCAGCATGATTCCAGAGATCGCACAATGTTTTTCTTACACTTTGTGGAAGAGAGAACATGACCAGAGGCTATTTTGGAACAACTCCCAGGAAATGAGGCAAGGATAAGAAGCGGTATGCTTGAGGGTGTTTTGAATGTGACTGTCTCCCAAAATTCAATGCTCATCTTGGGTATGCACACAGTTCAGCATGTTAGTTGTCTGTTTTGGATTGTCACGACCAGCAATTTAAAGAAGGCAGTAGTTTCCTATCCCACACATACCCAGGCTGGGGGTCTGATAAGCAATAAGTATAGCACTACTGTGGCGGGAAAAGTCTGAAAAGGTTCTTCCACCACATACAGAGAGAACTATGGCTTCCACTGCTCTGCTTTCTAGATGATGTCTCAGGTAGATGATCAAGAGGCTAAAAGCACTTCAGATTTTGCAGAAAAAGCATGCCAAATATGAATGTGTCTAAACTTAGGATGGAGTTTCATTTTTATAAATGCACTGAACCACTGAAATAGAACATAGAACTTAGCTAAAAATGTACTTAATATCCACCAATCAAGGCTTACAACAAGTGCATTGCAGTAGCAACTGTTCCTGTCACAATCCCATGGCTAACAGAGGCTTACAGCTACCCAACAATGAGGCAAATTGTGACTTTCCTTGCCAGACAAGATTTTAAGACAAACTCAATAAGGATGCACTCAAATGCCTGTCAAGAGGAACAATTCTATCCCTAAGCTCAAAAGAGGAAACTTAATATTAATATTGTTCTACCCATATGAAATCTTGTCATTTTGGGTAAAAGTATATATATAATTTTATAAGTGAAATTCCTCAGAGTTCACTCAGCAATATTATACTCCTTTAGGCAGTTTTCTAATTGGATTTATGTCCAAGTATTTTGGAGCAAGAATGTCCTATTCCCTTGATTTAAAAAAAAAAAAAAAAAGATATTAAGGACAGTGATAGCCACATGGAGATTATAAATACCCAATCTGCACAATGTCCTCACAATGAAAGAAGAATTTTTTTTTTTTTTTTTTTGAGACAGGGTTTCTCTGTGTAGCTTTGGAGTCTGTCCTAGAACTCGCTCTGTAGAGCAGGCTGGCCAAGAAACTCACAGAGATACACCTGGCTCTGCCTCCTGAATGCTAGGATTAAAGGCGTGTTGGTCACCACCTCCCAGTGAGAGAAGGAAATCTTAAGCAAAGCATTAAGTCCTCAGAACAATATAATTAGAAGTTGGGAAGTGAAAGGATCAGATGAGATGATACTTCCTGAGCTACCAATGGAAAATTATTTTAAAGATTTCATATGAGACTTTATTTTTGCAACAGTTTTAGATTCACAATGATATTTGGAGGAAGGTATGAAGATTTGCCCCATATCTCCTGCCCTGGTTTGTACAATTTCACTCATCCCCAGCAGCATGGCACCCACTTCATGGACACATTGCAATCACCTGGTTGCACAGTTTACATTGGTGTACACCATGGTATTGTATATTCTATAATCTTAGCAAACGCAAAAAGACATGTGTACATCACGTTAGTGTCAAACAGGAGTTTCACAGCCCTAAAACTCCTGTGTTCCACCAATCCGTCCCCAATACCTTGTAACCCCTGAGACCATGAATTTTTTCATAGTCTCTGAGATTTACCTTTCCACAATGTCATGTCATTGGAACAACAAATTATGAATAATTTTCAAATCATCCTTTTTACTTAGTAATATGCACCTGGTTCTTCCATGTCTTCTTGTGGCCTGATAGCTTATTTCCTTTTATCAGTGAATAGTTTCAATGTTGGGATATACCACAGTTTGCTTATCCATTCACATATTGAAGGGTAACATAGTTGCTTCTAAGATTTAGTAATATGAATAGAACTGTTACAAAAAGTCTGTCAGAATGCTTTGTATATGTGTGCACATATATATGCATGTTTTCAGTGTCTTTAAGAAAATTCCAAGTAGTGTGATTGCAAGATCACAAGGTAAAAGTGTGTGCAATTTTTATAAGAAACAGAAACTGTGTCCTGAAGTGACTGTGGCAGTTTGCTCTCACACCAACAATGACTAAAGGAACGTGTTGTTTGACACCCCACCTCCCAGTATTTGATACTGTTAGTATTCTGGACATTAAATCTTTTGCTAACTTTTTAGTTGCTTGTAGGTATCTAATTTATAAGAACCTTCATTTCTTTAAACGAAGAGCCCTAAATATATGGAGACACAAACACATGCACACACATGTGGATCTAGTCTAGTTTGTGCTTTATTCTGTAAGCTATGAGGCTGTGTTATTGTGGTTACTATAATGCATCAGTAACCTATATTAGGAGTAAATAGTACAAACATTTTATGTGTCAATAATCATATTTATACTAGTAATATCAAATATTAATTTAATGTTTACTGGTCCAGTCACCTGCTTTCCCTAAAGTCACATATCACAAAACACTAAGAAATTTGTGTTGTCGTCTTCCTAGTACAAATAAAGAAACTGAGGCTTAGATTAGATAAAGAAATATTTATTTAAAGGAATTTTGTTTCCTCAGTAACATACTGAGTCAAATAAAAATGACCAAACTTTAGAAATAAATACTATATGAATTATACTATGCTTTGCACATTAATTTAGGATTCTGTAATTGAGGCAAACAAATGGAAAGTGTAAGGCACATATGAGGCAGAACAAGACTGGCAACAATTTCAAGATAACTGAACAGTGGGCTCTAGGGCACGTTGAATGGAGCCAAATTCTCTCTTCCCTTTTCACATTTTTTCTTATTTTTATTTTTATGTATGAGTGTTTTTTGCCTGCATATTTGTATGTACACCACATGCATGTTTGATACCCACAGAAGCATGCTAGATCCTCTGGGACTAGAGTTTCAGATGGTTGTGAGCTGCTACATGTGTGCTGGAAATTGAACTCATGTTCTCTGCAAGAGCCACAATAAACTGTGGCCTTCTATTTGGCCTGCTTTACATCCTTACTACTGAAATGGATTTGACAAAGAAGAGCACAATCAACATGACTTGTCAAAGTCTAAAATATGCACATTACAGGCTTAGTAGAGGGAAGGGTTCCTCTAGCTGTCACCTCAGACTTCAAGTAGAGTTAGAACAATGCCAGAAACTGTGGCACAAACCCCACCAGGTAGAGATATTCAAACATGGTCAATCTTAACTACCCAGAATGACAGGCATTTTTTTTGGGGGGGGGGGGACATTGCTTTTTACACCATAGAAATGCCTTCTTATAGATGGGTATACTGTGGAAATCATTTCAATTGATAGCACTTCACACAGTCAGAGGTCAAAATGAGTTTTACTGACCAGTTAGTATATTTCCCTAGAATTTTGGAGTTGATCTCAGAGAAATCAAGCTTAAAATTCTTCATTGGGTTTGAGATACAAATGTGAAGATGCTGACATTCTCTTTATAATAATATATAAGAAATGAAGGGTGGAGGGAAGTGTGAAGAACATTAAAAACAAAAGGAAAATGTAGAAATGAAGAATTAAAGATAAAGGGTAAAGGTCTTTGTTTTCCAACTTGGTCCCTGCTTCCGGAAGGTCACCATTTTGATGCTGAATTTACTAGGGACACCCAATAGGTATAGTATACTACAGCCCAGACCTCCTGTACTCAAGTAATTCTTCTTCCTCAGCCTCCCAAATATCTGAAATCATAGGTGTGGGGAACTAACACAGAGACCTACAACTAGAGAATATGCAGAGAATGAGAGACCTTTGGAACACTCAGTCCTAAATGGGAAGCTGTCATCAAGCCCCTCCCCTAAGGGATTAGGGAGCTATTCAGAAGAGATGGTAGAAAGGAGCCAGAGAAGATGGATGGTACCAAGGAAACAGTATCTTCAGACACAACAGGACTGATGTAAATATGAACCCACAGAGACTGTGGCAGCATGTACAGGGCCTGCGTAGGTCCAAGCCAGACAGGGTCCCAGTGCTGAAAGGGAGAAGTGAACACAGGCTTCCATCCATAACCAAAAAGCTCTTTCCAACTGACATGTGCTTGCAAAGAAACATTAGTTTTCTCCAGTGAAGTCTCATTGGGTATATTAACCACATTTTAAGGGCAGGGCCCATGCCCAGCAGTAGATAGCCAACACAAAATGAAATCAGTGGTATCTTTGTAAACTTTTTGTCTAACATTGTGCTCACACTCTCATCCTCTCTCTCTCTCTTTCTCTCTCTCTTCTCTCTCTCTCTCTCCCTCCCTCCCTCTTCCGTCCTTCCTTCCTTCCTTCCTTCTTTTCTTCCTTTTTCATCTTACTGGACTTTTGTTTGTATATTATGGCTTTCAATTTTGTGTTTTTTAAGAGTTTTTTTTGTGTGTATGTCTATGTGTTCTTTGTATTTTTTAATTATGACTTGTTTGGGTTTTTTTTTGCCTGTTTGTTTTCTAAAGAGAAGGAGAAAGAAAGAGCATAGAACTGCATGGATGGGGATCTGGGAAGGGTATGGGAAGACATAAGGGAGCTGATTAGGATATATTGTCAAATTTTTTTTTCAGTAAAGATATAAAAAGAAAGAAAACAATCAGCAATTGCCTATGTGTCAAGTGGGGTGAGGATTGAAACAGATTACAATGAAGATACAGGGAGAAATTTTAAGGTGACAGATATGTCCATTATTTTGATTTGGTAAGTTTTGTGTTAGATATTTGTAGAAAAACTTTAAGTAAATAACTTGTAAATAAAACTACACACACACACACACACACACACACACACACACACACACACACACACAGTATGAGGTGTTTATGTATGTATCTGTTATTGAATAATGATTGGAAAAGGAACCAGAGCATCAACAACTACCAATTTGGGGTTACAAACACTGAGAAATTTAATGAGTAGGAAAAGAAGGTTTTTGTCTTTTTCTGCAACCAAAAGCATTTTTGTCTATCTCGCAAGGCCCTGCTTCTTTACTTTGGTTTGAGATAGAATTATATGTCCTTGTGAGCAAGAGTCCTAAACACTACCTTGTTTTGAGTGTAAGAAACAGAGTAAGGAGATGTTTATTTTCTCTTCCTGGAATATCTGTGCATGTCCCTCTTAGGGTCCTCCTCTTGACCTGGCTTCTCTGGGGCTGTGGATTGTAACCAGGTTATCCTTTGCTTTATATCTAATATTCACTTATGAGTGAGCACATACTGTGTTTTTCTTTTTGGTTCTGGGTTACCTCACTCAGGATGATTTTTCCTAGTTCTATCCATTTTCCTGTAAATTTCTTGATGTCATTGGTATTTTATTGCTGAGTTGGGAACTTGTGGAGGGTTGGGGGGAGTGGGATAGATGGGTGGGGTGGGTGAGGGGGTGTGGTGTGGGGTGGGGGTAATGAGAACATGAGGGAGAGGAAGAGTAAGGAAAGAGATATCTTGGTAGAGGGAGCCATTATGGGGTTAGGGAAAAACATGATGCTAGGGAAATTCCCAGGAATTCACAAGGATGACCCCAGCTAAGACTCCAAGCAATCGTGGAGAATGCCTGAATTGGCCTTCCCCTCTAAATAGATTGATGACTACCCTAACTGTCATCACAGAACCTTTATTCAGTAACTAATGGAAACAGATGCAGAGAGCCATGGCTAACCACTGGGCAGAGCTCCCAGAGTCCAGTTGAAGAAAGGGAGGAGGGATTATATGAGCAAGAGGATCAAGATCATGATGAGTAAACTCACAGAGACCTGAGCTAGTGGGTGCACAGGGATCCTAGACTGACAGCTGGGGAACCTATGTGGGACCAAACTAGATCCTTCAAATGTGAGTGACAGTTGTGAGGCTTGGGCAGTTTGTGGGGCCCCTGGCAGTGGGATGAGGATTTATTTCTAGTACATGAACTGACTTTTTAGAGCCCATTCCCTATGGACAGATATCTTGCTCAGCTTACATGCTAGGGGGAGGGGCTTGGCCCTGCCTTAATTTGATATGCCAGACTTTGTTGACTCCCCATGGGAGGCCTTATGCTCTCTCAGGAGTGAATGGGGGTGGGGTGGGGAGAAAGTGGGAAGGAGCAGGAGGTGGGGAGGGAGAAGGAACTGTGGTTGGTATGTAAAATGAAAAAAAAAAAAACTTCTAAACTCAAAAAAAAAGAAACAGTAAGACTCAAGCAAAGGTTTTGAAAGTGTGCAAGAAAGCAGAACATCTCATGTTCTAAAGTAAACCTGGAGTCAGAAGAAGCTCAGAGGTGAGAGGGAGCATAGAGGAGCAGTCCTGTCTCAAGAGGCCTTCAAAAACAGCATTGTAACTTCTACTTCATTCCCAGTCTTCCTCTCTCTTCTCCCAGTGGAGAATGCAACAAGGCATCTCCCACCAAGGGGCATAATCTCTAGAGCAAAGAAGAAGAAATGTTATCTGTGAAGGGGATAAAACAGTGTGATAAGATATATAAGGGCCGGGAATGAGTAGAGTAGGATTGACATAGAAACCAACACTGGAAATAAACTGGATGAAACAATTAGCTGAAGCTCTGAGGGCAAACACTAGAGGACAGGAAGTACTGTGTTGGCAATGGGCAAGAACCCTATATGCTTCAAAGAAACTGGAAAGGGAATAGGCAGAACAAAGTAACAAGGCTAAGGATAAAAGACAAGGTCAGAAACTGGCAAGAATTTCTAATCAGAGTTACTGTGAGTACAAGGTAAATTACTGGACAATTCCAACTAGAGAGAAGCAATCTGACTTGTCCTATCCATCACTCAAAAGATACTGTACGGAAAACAAACTGAGTGGAGACAGAGAGAAAACAAGTTAAATCAAACACTATTGAGCCAACACAGGGATCCATAAGGTAGCTTGCATTTTAGGAGGGTTGCCATGGAAATGAGGAAACATGGCCAGATTCAAGAAACAGAATGCATGGAATTTGTTGGAGGTGATATGAGAATGACTTATTTTCTGGGACATGAGCAAGTGCAGGAGGGGATTAGTTCATTAATGGCAAAGGGAAACAGAAAGGAACAAGCCTTGGTGGGGACGGGAAACAGCTCGACTTCAGCCATGTTCAGTGCCTATGGGGATAATGCTAGGCTTCCTGGAAGGTCTAGTTTAGAAAACATAAAGGTGAATGTCACAGTAATGTAGGCATGCTTAAAGATATCAGGACCAGGTAAGACTGCACAGGACAAATACAGCTGGGAAAGATCCGAAATCCAAGGACCATATCACAGATATGTCTTGTATTTGGAAATAAGCACAAGAGGAGACTCTTAGAGTGGATAATTCGACTGAAGCCAAGAAGAAAGAGCTAAGTAGGAGCATATGGTCCTTCTTATCAAGTACTGGCAAGGGGTACATAACTTGAAGACAGAAAACACTACTGAGCTGGTGATTGGCATCAAAAGTGACCATGGAAGAACAGTTTTCAGAAGAGTGAGAATAAAATGGTATATGCTGGGGAGAAAATATGACACACAGCAGTCAAGACTGGGCAGAAAAGGAATCTACCATGATGTGCTCTCGTGACAATGAATAGATTAAAAGGATACAGGTGACTTGATGTCAGCAGTCTCCAGTGTGACAGAGTGAGTAAACATGAGGAAGAGGGCTGGGGTGCTTTCAATGAAGTTTCATGCTTGTAAAAGAGAGAACATTAATCCTGAAGGAGTAGAGGCATGGTATGTAGATTACTGAAGCGGTACAGTCATTGATAATAGCAAGGTCACAGGTATGACAATGAACATGACGCCTGAGCAGGATGAGACAGGAGGACTACTAGAGAGGAGGAGGTTGAGATAGTGAGGAGGTCAGCGTGAGAAGGGTGAACACATGGCCAAGGGTGTTATTAAGAATATACGAGGGAAAAGATCATAGTCTTAGGCCTGAATCATTCAAGAATATGTTAGACCAGTGCAAAGAATAGGAAAAAGTGGTTAATAGGGCATTAACCTCCAATAAACTGGAAATTCTTGAAAATTGTAGAAGAAATAAAGTGGAAGCAGTGCTGGGAAAACGACCATTGACTCTTATGTGTCTCAGATATAAATGAAAAAAGAGTCTCACCTCTCATTGGTAGAGACTCTCTGATGTGCTCACTATCATGGCATGGGTCTCAAGTTGGACCAGTCATTGGTTGGCCACTCCCATAATCTCTGTGTCACCCTTACCCTACCTAGCACACCCCGTAAGTTGGACAGATTGTAGGTCAAAGGTTATGTGACTGGGTTGGTGTCCCAATCCCTCCACTGGAAATCTTGCCTGGTCATAGCAGTGGCCAGTTCAGGTTATGTGTCCCCTTTTGCTCGAAGTCTTAGCTGAGGGTCATCCTTGTAGATTCCTGAGTTTCCCTTGCACCAGATTTCTATATGACCCTGAAATGACCCCCTTTGCAGTCAGCTCTTTCAATACTCCTGCCTCTCACCTCATCCCTACCTGATCCCTCATGGTCCCATTCCAACCGGCCCCCAGTCCTCCCAGGAAATACCTTCTATTTCCCCTTTCCCTGGGAGACCTGAGTGTCTCCGTTGGGCCCTCCTTGTTACCTAGCCCTCTCTGGGTCTGTGGATTTGTAACATGGCTATTCTTTATTTTACAGCTAATATCCACTTATAAGTGAGTACATGCCATGTTTGTCTTTCTTGGGTCTGAGTTACCTCACTCAGGATGATTTCCCACACTTTACCAATTTTAACAGATTTTATTTTTAAATATCTGTTTTCCTTCTCAATATATGTAATGTATGTCCAGAGGAAATTTGGAAAACAAGAATGTAAAGAAATACCAGCAATTTGTTTCATTTTCTTTCAGAATCTATCACATGTGGTAAAATGCTTGTGTTATATTTTTATGTTATAATAAGTACATTGCTTATATACAATTTTGTATAAATTAGGACATATGCACAATAATAACTTTACTTAACATCATAGCACAACTGTTTTTTTAATCAGTTAAACTCTTTCTAAATGCTGTTTCAGTGAATGAAATCAATAAATTTAGATTCATCACATTTGTTCCATGGAATGTTCAATACTACTCAGTTGTATATGGTGATTTTCCATGATAAGTGATGCTCTGGTGACTATCCTTATATAAAATACCCTCCTCTCTCTGTCTCTGTCTCTGTCTGTCTCTGTCTGTCTGTCTGTCTGTCTGTCTGTCTCTCTCTCTCTCTCTCTCTCTCTCTCTCTCTCTCTCTCTCTCTCGAACCCTTAAGATCTTCACTCTAAGAAAATTCTAAATCTATGGTAAATATTTCCTGAAGCCACAATGCTATGTCCAATCTCCAAAATCTATTATCCTAAAAACTGAAAATTTAAAAGTGGTTAACTATGTGGGGCTGGGAAGATGGCCTCAGCATTGAAAGTGCTTGTCATGCAAGCCAGATTACCTGAGTTTGATTTCCAGGACCCACGTGAAAACAACATTGCAACAACAAAAAGGCCAGCATGCCTATCATGATGAGAGAGGTGGAGACAGGAGAGTCAGAAGCTAGTTAGCCTTAAGTGTACTGCTTAGCAGCAGAAATATCAAGAAACTCTACCTCAGCAATGTAGAAAGCAAGAACCAACTCCTAAAAATTATCCTCTGATCTCCACATATTTCCATGACCAGCAAACATCTGCACATGCAAGTGCACACACACACACACACACACACACACACACACCACTATTAAAGCAAAAAAGTTAATTATGTGACATATATGTGTCAAATACCACACCATTAAGTTATATACCTTGTATATGTATATACCTTGTATAAGTATAGTAAAAAGTTCATACATACCCCAACAGAAGAAAAAGAGGGAATAGTTGTTTAAGCTGAGGTTGATACCTAAAGCATAAAGAACTCCTCTTTGAGTAGATAACCATGGTCAACAATTGTGGCAGTGGTGTCTCAGTTCTGTGACTGTACAAAAGCTGATCAAACTGTGGTACTGAATGGGCCAAGTATGTGAAGACAGCTCAATAATGCTGTGATTGCTTTTTTACATCAGAAAAGAGCCTCAAAAACAACACAGCATCTAAGCATATGAACTGTTTAAATTATATGTATCTCCTGATGTGCTTTCTACTTAGGTACTGACATCAATGCAGGAGAGGCCCTTATCATTTTATCTTTCCAACAGTCAACCAGCAACCCAACAGTGTTTCTCATTTCTCACTGAGGCTTCTTGTCCCATTCTTCACACCACCATTTAATACCACTTCCCTCATGTTCTCTCCCACAAAGCTCACTGAACCATAATGTCTAAAGTTTCACAGAAATCGGATCTTGCAAAAGCCATGTGCAGCAGCACTGAATTTTATAACAAAAATTTTCCTTTGAGAATCTCATTTCCTACTAGGGCACTATTAGTACCTCCAAATGACATTTAAGCTACTCTCTCCTTTGTCTTTACACCTAACTTATTTTTCTTTAAGTCATCATCTCCCTGAAAATAGGAACTGCCTTTGACATTGTGGTTCTTAGTAAGTATATATGCAGCAAATCTTCATAGAGCACATGGATAAACAGAAAAATATTTTCTTAATGGAGCTACATATGACATTAATACAAACTTTGGTTTATTCATAATTGTTAAATTTAGCTGTATCAATTTAACTATCAAATGGAGAAGAAACAAAAGTAAATTCCTGAAATACTTGCAAATTAAGGCAGAGAAGTATTTAATGAACTGAACACAAGACTTTATAATCTAATAATCATCTACAGGTCTTTTATCTTATAACATACCCACAAATCAACTTTAAAACAGTTTAAATGTAAAACCAGAAACTCTGTAACTCCAAACTCAAAACATAGGCAAAAAGCTCCTGGGCATTGATCTTGACAGTGACTTCCTACATATGATATAACACAAGAATAAAGTTCGAATCATATTAAAGCAAAAGTTTCTGCACAGAAAAGAAAACAACACTGTGATTGAAAACTCAACTCATAAAGTGGGATAAAATATCTGCAAACTCATCTCTAACAATAGAATAATCTCAAAACATTGAAGGAATTAACGTAAGTTTTAATATATATTTCCTTCTTCCAACCTAATGTCCAAATCAGTAATAAATAAGAACACACAACTTAAATGATGAGGCACTGTCCCATAGTTGCCAACAATGTTATTACTCAGACTAAATACAAGTATTGATAAAGACTGGAGAAAAGAGAACTCCTGTATACTATTGGTGAAGTACTAATATGTATCAGTAGACTACAACTGCAAACAGATGGTTCCTCAAAGAGTAAGAAATGGAACTGCTATACAGTCTAACAATGCCACTTCTAGCTAATTATTCAAAAGAACTGAAATAGCATTCTCTAAGAGCATCCTGACATTTACTGCAGCATAAGTGGATACAGTTTGAGAGAACTGTAGCTGTCCTGACCTGTAACTACCACAGTCGCTCCAATGTCACCCCACCTAGTCTTCCTATATAGCTTCCCAGCAAACTATAAAAAGACAAGACTTTAGAGAGGTATGTGCAATTTTACACCAGACCCTAGCTCCAGAAAAGTGTCTGACTCTTTTAATACTAGCTTAAAATGATCTGGGTGTATTCCAGGCAAGGTGAAGCTACTTCACCTTTGGACTTCCCCCAAAGTGCCATTTTTGTAGACCCAAATTGCAAGGATCACTCTTTGCAGGACTGTGTTTCCATCCTGCCCTACACTTCCATGAGAAAATCACCCAATAAATTATATTCTGTTCAGATCTATTTGCCTCTTTCTTTGGTCTCATGGTACCTTGGGGATAGTCCTCATGTAACAGGACTGAGTTTTTTTGAGAATGCAGCATATTCATAACAGACAAAATGTAGAAACATCCTAAATGCCTACCAACAAATGAATGGATAAGGGAAACATATATATATATATATATATATATATATATATATATATATATATATATATATATATATATATACATACATACATATATAATGGCCCTGATAAAGTCTACAAGAGATCTGCTTTACCCTCTACTGAGCCTCTGTCTTCCTCTCTTCTCTCTGGCCTCACAGTCCTATGTCCTCTGTTTCTGTCTCACCCTTCCCTCTTCCTCTCCTCTCTCAGCCCAAGCAGCTCTGTGTCCTCCTCTGGAATTCCACTCCAGTCCTTACTGCACCTGGTTATATAAAACGCGGTATTGTCCTCAATCTTTCTGCTGTGCCCCTAGACATGGGATGGTCTGAGATTCATTTGCACAAGAAGCAAAGCTCTTCATCTCCAGCTGTCTTGTCTCCTAAGCTCAGTAATCTAGCAGTTCAGCAGGTCTGCGGAGCTAAACTGCCAAATGGTCTGGGAATATTTGGACATATAAAAATTTCATAGCAAAAGACACCTGAAATATTAAAAGCTGGATAACATGAAATATTCATAATAAATGGCTTGCCTTTTGACAGAACTTTGGCCGGTCAAAGTATAGCTTTAATACACAGCTGAATCTCTATAATAATATATATTTTGTGGCCCACACAAACACCTAAAATGAGTTGTTGGCAAAAGGGACTCCACAGGAACCTCCAACCAACCCAGGCTGTTACCAAGACTATAGGTGGCTCTCCACAAACTGAGAGCAAGGTCCATTGCTGAAAACATCCACACAGCTCATTGGACACAGAGATGTTGAGTTGGTCCCTACATAGTGCTGTCACCCCTATATTTCAGGATATTTGGTACAGGAAAGTACTCTGCACATGATCAAAAGAAAAATGTAAACACAGAGCCAATCACAAACCCTTTGATCTGCAATGTTGTCTTCCTTGCAAGATATGCTAAGGCAATGGTGGCACAAAGTTTGTGGGAGTAACTAACCAATGTCCAATTTGAGTTAAGGCCTACCCCACGAGATGGAACCCATGCCTAACACTGCTTGGGGT
The DNA here is from genome assembly GCF_004664715.2 of Peromyscus leucopus. Lineage (NCBI taxonomy): Eukaryota > Metazoa > Chordata > Mammalia > Rodentia > Cricetidae > Peromyscus > Peromyscus leucopus. Next base: position 31,261,483 of record NC_051064.1, on the reverse strand, counting down.
GACCAAGAACCAGAGACTGGATATCCTAGGGAACTATGGTAAAACTCAATAATACTGGTCTTTAAAAAAGAGAGCAAATCTGAAGACCCACAACAAACATCATATAGAGACTGAGAGACTTGGGAACACTCAACCTTAAATGGGATGTCTCCATCAAACCCCTCCCAGCAGAGCTCAGGGATCTCACAGAAGAGGAGGTAGAAAGAGTGTAAGAGCCAGAAGGGATGGAGGATATCATAAGAACAATTCTCTATAAATCAACATGAGCTCCTTTGAATTTTAAGAGACTGAGCCAGCATGCACAGGGTCTGCAAGCATCCTCATCAGGTCCTGTGCACTTATAATACAGCTTTCAGTTTAGTGTTTTTGTGGGATTCCTGGGTTTGTGAACAAGTGCATCTCTGATTCTTGTGCCTTCTCTTGGGAATGTTTTCCTCTGATAGTTGTCTCATCCCACTTCAATGTGATAGTTTTTGTTTTATCTTATTTTATTTTGTTATATTTTTAAATGAATGAATGAATGAAAAAAACTAGCCACTAGTATAAAGGTTAATGACTAGTGGGAGAGGGAAAACTAATTTTCTCCAATATATATATTAGCCACTCCAGGGCAGATCTCATGTTTAGGAGAAGTTGACCTGCCTATAATGAAGTGCACAGGATTTTTGTGTGTGCTTTTATTTGGTTACAGTTTGCTGATTTGTTATTTGTTCTTCTTTTTGGGTGGTGTTTTATTTTGCTTTCTTGATTTGGGGAAGTTTTGTTGTTGTATTGGATTTTTGTTTATTTTTTTAAGGAAGAACTTAAAGTTGTGTTGGGGAGAGGATGTAGAAGGACTTGGTGGAAGGGAAGACAATGATCAAAATATATTTAAATTTAAAATTTGTTTTAAATAATAAAAATGATTAAAAAAGAAAAAAAATAAAGTTCAGAAAACTTGTATTGCAAAAGATTTTAATGAAAATCACTTTTCTACCTGACATTCCCCAAAGGCCATACAGAATAGTCTGTTGTATTTCCAGAGCACAATAGAATGACTTAATTAAAGTATTTCATAATTTCTTATGCATAAAGCATCACCATTCAACTAATCATGTTCATTTGTGTTTTTGAGATTAAAAGGATTACGATTCTGTCACCAAAGCCATTTATTCTTAGGACAAGAGACCACTGTCTATCCTGTGACACTGGCTGCTCAGATGATATGGGCTCTATCATAACTAACTTAATTTTACCTAAGTTGGTTTGTTTGCACTTGGAATCTCTAGTTAGATGACTAGGTACTACTTCACAGATTAATTTTGTTTTCAGTTACACTGTGTGGACTATGAGCAATCAGCTTGGACATCAGAAAATGAACATGCCCATCAAGCACACTAATTAAGCCCAGAGATTGTACATACTTACAGTTCATGGACTAAAAAGACAATTCATTATAATCCTAATTGTGAATATTATATTTCTCATGCATTTCAGTCCAAATGCTACTTATGAGTTGTGCATTTCTATAACCCTTTGATGCTTCTACCTTAAGTGATTATCTTTAAAATCATGAAACATCTGCATATTTTACCTATCTTCAAGATTTTTATAGAAATAGTCCTTGTTTTAAACCTGAGAGTTTGACCTCCTTTCATAAGGCTATAAAGGCTATGTCAACTATTAAAAAAATGTAGACAGTAAATTAGGAATAGTGTACATGTGTGTTAACTACAAAAAATGTGAATGCATGGAAGATAGTTATTTATACATAAAATATTTTATATTGCCTATAAAGTCAGCTTCCAGAAACCAGCTCTCAAGTAAAATTCATTAATGAATAATTAACTAATGAGTTATAACAGAAGCAGAAAGATGAGTCATATGATGTTTCAATCTCAAATTATTTTTGTTCTATCAAAAATAAAATAAATCCTTTTTAATAATATTAACAAGTAAATGAAAAGGAGATTGTGTTTGCCCAATTTTCTTCAATCCTTAGCTGTGAATGCATAAACTGACTTGCTCCCATGTCCACAGTGAGACAATGTGGTGTTTCTTTGAAAATTAACTTATATTGAAAATTCATATAGAAAATAGATTTTTAGGGGTGTGGTTGTAGCTCAGAGGTAAAGCATCTGTGAGACTCAAGATTTAATCCCCACCACTGCCTTTCACACTGTCATAAAAATCATAATCAAGTTTTCAAGAAACCACCACATTTATAAATATAACTACATATATAAAACATGAGGTGATTTTTAAAGATCTAAATCCTTTGGTATCATCACCACAGATCTCAATTTATACAACAGACCTATAGTAATAAAAACAGCGTGATACTGTAATAAAAGCAGATACGTTGACCAATAGAATAGAATTGAGGACCAATCTGTAGGTAGCACTCTTACAGTCACCTGATTTTTGACAAAGAAACCAATAATACATTGGAGAAAAGATAGCACAAATGGCAATGATAAAATGGAATAGGTACACATGGAAGAATAAAACTATAGCCACATTTCACTCTGCAAAACTGGACTCCAAATGGATCCCTTGAAGCTTATACAGGAGAAAGTAGAGAATACACTTGAACTCATGAGCATAGGAAAGGACATTTTGAGTAAGACCTCAACAGCAAAGGATTAAGATCAACAATTAATAAATGAGGACTAAAATCCACTGTATTTCAAAAGAAACCACCATTTAAGAGAAGAGGTAGCCTAAAAAAGAGCAAACTCTTTGTCAGATATACATCTGGCAAAGTTATCTAGAATATACAAAAAATAAAAATAAACAAACAAGAAAACAAAAACTAAACATCAAGAAAACAACCCAGTCTCAAAAAAAAAAAAAAAAAATAGGGAATGTACTAAACAAAAAGTTCACAAATAATGAATTACAAATGACCGAGAAACATTTTTTAAAAAAAACTGTTCAACATCCTTAGTTATGTGGGAAATGTATATTAAAACAACTTTGAGAAGTCATCTTACCCCACCCAGGTAAGATTTTAAAAAATGATGACACATGCTGTTGTGAATGTGAGGAAAGGGGGCGCTTATTTACTTTTGGCAGGAGTGCAAACTGGTGCAGCTACAGTAGAAATCAGTGTGGAAGTTCCTCAAGAAGCTAGAAATAGATCTACCTCATGATCTAGCTATACTACTCGGGCACATACCCAAAGGACTCCGTATTCTACTTCAGAGACTCATCCATGTTCATCGCTGTTCTTTTCACAATACCCAGGAAGTGGAAATAGCCTAGGTGTACCTCAACTGATAAATGGACAATGGAAGTTTTGTATATTTCCACAATGAAATATTATTCATCCATTGAGAAATATGGAATTTGCAGATAAATAGATGGAACTGGAAAAAAAAAACATTCTGAGTGAAGACTCAAAAAGACAAATGTCACAGGTTTTCTCTCATTTGTGAATGCAGCTTTGAAGTTTAAGATATGTGTGTTTCATTTGGAATGCCTATAGAGGTCAGGAAATTAGCAAGAAACTATGCTGCAGGCTTTCAAGAGAGTCCTTTTGAGAGTCTGAACACAGGGGTACACAGGGTTAATGGGGACTAATAAAACAGGAAAGGCTGAATTGATATGAGAGATGAGAAGGTGAGGCAGAAGAGGGAAGGAACAGAGGGAAATAACACTAAAGACAGTGTTTAAAAGTCATGGCTATCTACCTACTACTGTAGAGGCTTGAGGTGGAGGAGGGGGGAGTTATGCTACAATGGAGCAATAATAACCCTACTAAAAACCATAGGCTAAAAAATAGGAAATACAGGGCTAGCCACAAGCAAACCTGTGGCTAGACAGGTTATAAGCCTTAAGAGGAAAAACTACTACTATTATTCTGGTAAATGGATATAGTTTTAAACTGACTCCTAATTTGTATACAATATAAAACAATCCAATCCAATGTAAAGTATTTAAAACTAGTAATTGTCTTTTTCTTTTCTTTTTTTTTTAAACAAGAACCTTAAATCTAATCTCCTTTGCTTAGCCTTTTTCCTAACCCTTGACAATAACTTGTAACCAACCCCCCTAAATACTGAAAATTATCCCAGACCCAAACCCATTAAAAAGACCAAAAAACCACCTGCCCCACACCACCTCTTTGGGAATGTGGGCGTTGTATTCTTAAAATTGCTTCCTGCTGGGTATGGGCAAAGTTTTCTTTATCCTGAAAGAAAAATTTTAGGTTAATTTTCAAATTCTAGGAAAGATAACTATATCCTTCATTATCCAGTCTGTGTATAATGCCAAAGTTCAGGGTTTATCTCAAGTCCTTATTCAAGTAGTCTTTGAGACTGGATCATCTCAGCTAGTCATCTCAAAATTGCTCTGAGCACCTTGTAGTTCAAAGCTGATCTGTGGATGATGTTTGTCAGCTTAATGATATTATTATTATTGTCCACGTGGAATTGTTGTTGTTGTGGGGCCCCATCTTCTTTCTGGAGACTTCAGTTGATGTTAGGCCTGGCCGTGATTTCCTGCAGAAAACTGATAAGAGACTCAAACACAAAAACATATATATGCAGCTAGCCTTTTTTCTAGAATTAGTTAGTACTCTGTATGACCATTCATATCTTAACAAAGTTTAAAATGTATATATATATATATTAATCTTGCAAATTTTGATATAAAATTTATACTTTAAGAAAAGTTTAAAGAATCAGAATAGAATCAAAGAGTTGAGATTAGTAATAGAATTAGTCCCTTAATTAATTAATTAGTTAATGCATCCCTCAATCCTCATTAGAGAAGCTACCTTCTTTTTGCAGTAGGTGATGATTAACACATATCTACAACAGGCCAAAATACAGAGTTTAAAAGAATTCAAAATGATTACCCCAAATGAGATGCCCATGTCACATTCCTTCCTCCTAAGTCTCAAGGGTCATTGTGGTAAGGAGTTGAAAAAAGTGTAAGAAATGTATATTCTGAATACATCAGGGAAGCTGAACATATGAATTCATAGCAGTTGTGACAATATATAGAAGACATGTTTAAGCTCAGGGCAGATCAAATCTCATCTTGTAGTCATGTAGAAGAGAATTGAGCATGAAGTTTAACCCCTATCTGAAGAGCTACTTGCAACTGATAGCTGTTGGGAGGGCAAGTCACTTTTCTTTAGGAGCATATCCACTTGGGGGACCACGATGCTCCAATAGAAGATGCATATCCTAGACTTAGAAGGAGCAGAAATTTGACTTCATGAGTGTAAAACAACAATAACTGAAAAATAACATTGGGTGGATAGGGTATATAGGTGGATCTCGGGAGAATTGGAAGAGGGATGAATATGATAAAATCTACTGTACTAAACAACACAAGGTCACCCACTATCCCCATTCCTTTTCAATGTGGTTCTTGGAGCACTAGCTGGAGCAATAAGCAAGAGAAGGAAATTAAAAGGACACAACTAGGAAAATAAGTCATTCTCCATATTTGCAGGTGATATGATGTTATCCACAAGATATGCCAAATAGTCTACCAGAAAACCTTTAGAAATGATCTACAATTTCAGCCAAGTGGAAGAATAAAAATCAACTCACAATATACCTACAATGAATATTCTGAGAAAGTAATCATGAACATACTCCCATTTACAACAGCCTTCAAGGCAATAACATATCTTGGAATAAACCCAAGGAGGTAAAAGACCTCTACAGTTAAATCATCAAATTTCTGAAGGAGATTACAGAGAAGACATTAGAAAATTGAAAGATCTCATATGTTCTTAGGCACATAGAATTAATATTGTGAAAATGATGATTGTCCCTAAAGCAATTCACAGGTTTAATGCAATTTTAGTCAAATATCACAATGGTTTTTTTTTTTACAGAAATAGAAAAGGTCATCCTGAAATTAATATAGAGCCAGAAACCCCCCCCCCATCAACCAAAGTAATTCTGAGCAAAAAGAATAATACTGGAGGTATTACCATTCCAGATTTCAAGATACATTATAAAGCTATAGTAAAAAAAATAGTATGGTACTTTCATAAAACCAGGCACATAAAACAGTGAAAGAAAATAGAAGACACAAGCTTGAGCACACATAACTGCAGCTATCTGACAAACAGGTCACAAGCACATACTGAAAAAAGACAGCATCTTCAACAAATAGTGCTGAGCAACCTGAATGTTCACATACAGAAGAACAAAATTATCCCTCACCTGTATCTATCACCTTGCACAAAAATTAACTCCAAATGGATCCTTTGACCTCAATTTAAAACCTGAAACACTAAAACTGCTAGAATACTACATAGGCTGTATGTTGCAAGATATAGGTATAGAAAGCAACTTTGTGAATAGGACTCCATTTACCCAGGAATTAAGGCTAAGAACAGACAAGTGGGATTTCATAAAACTAAAAAGATTCTGTACAGCTAAGCAAAGAATCAAGTGACAAGAAAACACAGAGTGGAAGATAATTTTTGCCAACTATATAGCTGCAGAGGATTAATATCCAGAATATATAAAGAACTAAAAACTAAAGATTTAAGAAAACATATGACCTGATTTGGGTTATGGATCTGAACAGAGAATTCTCAATAGAGAAATCAAAATGGCTGAGAATTATCTCAAAAAGTGTTCATTGTCTTAACAATTATGGAAATGCAAATTAAAAACAACTTTGAGAGTTCATCTCACCCCAGTCAAAGGGCTAAGACCAACAAATAACTGACAACAAATGCTGGTGGGAGTGCAGGGAGAGAAGAGCACTATTCTGTAGCTAGAGTTTTCCTGCCTGGCCCACAGTCAGGACAAATCTCTTTCACCCGCCAGTCCCACAGCCGCTCAGACCCAACTAAGTAAACACAGAGACTTACATTGCTTACAAACTGTATGGCTGTGGCAGGCTTCTTGCTAGCTGTTCTTATAGCTTAAATTAATCCATTTCCATAAATCTTTACCTTGTCACTTACCGGCATCTTCACATGATGTTTGTCATGGCGGCGGCTGGCAGTGACTCCTTCCGCCTTTCAGTTCTTTCTTTTCTCCTCTCTGTTAGTCCTGCCTATACTTCCTGCCTAGCCACTGGCCAATCAGTGTTTTATTTATTTACCAATCAGAGCAATTTGACATACAGACCATCCCACAGCACTATTCACTGTTGGTAGGAATGTAAACTGGTGCAGCCACTCTGGAAACAAGTATGAAGAACCCACAAGAAGCTGAAAAATAAATTTACCATATGACCCAGCTATACCACATGCTGTCCTTGGAATACTCACAAATAACTTAACACACTACTCCACAGATACTTGTTTGGTCATGTTTGTTGCTGCCCTATTCACAACAGGTAGGAATGGAAATATCCTAAATGATCACCAACAGATGAATGGATAATGAAAATCTTATACATATACACAACAGAATGCTATTCATTTGTAAAGAAAAAGGAAGCAAGACCTTTTCAGGTAAATGAATAAACTAGGAAATATTATACTGAGTGAGATGACTCAGACACAAAAGGCAAACACTACATGTTGTCTCTCATCTGTGGTTCCTAGCTTCCAATCTTCAGATGTGGGTATATGATATGGAGTAATTTCAGAAATTAGAAAAGTAAATAGGAATCATGAGGGGGATCTGACAGAGAAACAGCAGGATACAAGTGATATGAAGGTGGAAAAGACAAACAAGGAAGGGATCTGTAGGGTAAAGAGGCAGGGAGGAGGGGCCAATAACAGCAGTTCCATTCTCTAGAGAACCCTAACACACACACACACACACACACACACACACACACACACATACACACACACACACACACACACACACATACACACACATGCATACATACATACACACACACATATACATACACACACATACATACATACATACACACACATACATACACACACATATACATACACACACACATATACATACACACACATACACACACACACACACTCGCACATGCACATTGTGCTAGCTGGTTTTATGCCAACTTGACACAAGCTAGAGTCATCTGTGAGAAAGGAACCTGAACTGAGGAAATGCCTCCTAAGATCAGGCCTGTAGGGCATTTTATTAATTAGTGATTGATGGGGAGGGCCCAGCTCCTGCCTCCAGGTTCCTGTCCTGCTTGATTTTTCCTGCCCTGATTTCCCTCAGTGATGGACTGCTGCCTGGAAGTGTAAACTAAATAAACCCTTTCCTCCCCAAGTTTTGGTCATGGTGTTTCATACTTGTTTCACACCCTAACTAGGACACACACACACACACCAAAGTTGGTCACTTTGGCTGATCATACTCATCTAATAAAAAAATAGATACATAAATAACAAAGCAAAAATCACAACAGGCACAGAAACCTCCTTTTGATTTGTTGATCAGGGTAGTCAAAGAGACTCCTAAAACCATATAGGTTATTGCTATTACCATGAGTTACCTCCCAGAGGCTAAAAGTGAGTCAATATTGTTGAAGACACTGCAGTTTGGACACTGGACTAGGAGGATTTTAGCTGGATCTGACCTGAAAGTCTCTTTCCTGAGGTCTAGTTTCCATAGTACCAGAAGGTACTAAGCAAGCAGTCAAGGAAGGGAGGCAATAAATAGTCCTACCTAGCTGTGATGCCCTTCAACCCACAACAATGACCAGCACATGGTAAGATATCCCTAAAGGTTCAATAGTGGTACTTATCTTGGTAACCAACAGCTAATTGAATTCCAAGTCCACTCAATAGGAGGGAAATCATGCCTTGTGCTGGAAATCTACCCTGGGAATAGTGATGTCATGGATCTTTGAAGAAACCTACTCCTGCTTCTTTATGAGACCACATAATTCTTAACAGCATTCTAAATATTTATCCTTATACCCACAGATAAAAGTTTCTCTCACCCACCATCAAAGGAGATTCTCTTTACAGCAAACAGAAATCATTACAGAAAATTACAAGTGGTCAAAATGCAGAGAACAACTGGTCATGGATCTAAAATCCAACTCCTAATTCTATGGCTCAGAAAACATCGTGGAAGAGGGGACAGGAAGCCTGTAATAGCTGAAAATTTAGAATGTTTGCTATGAGATTGTGTCTCCTAGAAAAGACTATAATCAAGATACCTCAACAATATGGCTGCCTAAATAAAACCTGAACCAGAGCTGAACCCCCATTGGTTATCAAATACCAAGTAGTCAGCCCTGAAAAGATACATAAGCATCACTAAACAGACTCAGTAGGTTGTATTTATATGTTTGTGTGTGTGTTTATATTTATGTAATAATAATAACCAAAGAAAAGAGATCATCAATCTGAAAAGGGGTCAGGGGTATGTAGGGAGAGAGGACATGGGAAGGGTTGGTAAGAGGTAAGGAGAGGGAAATGATGTAATTATTTTTAATTAAAATTTTTAATTCAAAATTCCAGATCTTCAGTCACGCTTTAAAATCTGAAAAAATAAAAGATATAATCTTATGTTTTAATAATTTTACATGTCTAAGTATGTGAAATACACTGAAAATAGTTTGTATTTTTATTTTGGACCAAACTCAAATTGAGACCTTTAGAACATTTAATTCTGATGTCCCTGACTAAAAGTTACTTATCCCTCCACACTGATTGCTTCTCAGTATTTTCAAATTTAGTTTTTGAGTGAAATATAGAATCAAAACCACACACACTAATTTATATAAGATTTAAGTTCAAGTTTTATATTTTTTGTTTCTCCAGGTGAAACTTAAACTTCGCTGCTACATGTGGAAGTAGAGAAGCTTCATGGATAGACAAAAGCTTGTTGACCTTGTAAACAGAAACAAAACTGCCTGCCACTATCTAGAATATGATGATGTCTATTCTGTCCTTTTAAAAAGTAAATTATGACCAAAATGAGATGAATGGCTTTTGTTAAAGTTCAGTTCAAGTTTAAATTCATTTGTTTCAGTTTATCAACTCAGAAGCAATTTTACCTCAGCACATTTGGTGTGTATATTATCGAGCTTTGCCAAATTCAATCCATCACAGTTGAAGGTTCAAACAATCATCATTTCTTCATTACTGGAATGCAAGTACAGTTCAAGTAGATGTTTATCTAAGGTAAGTTATTGTCTTTCTAATCAAGAAATTGGAGGAGTTATACAAAATATGCTACAATTTCTAGAAGCTAAGCACCTTATCTGTAAGATGAAGGTATTATAATAAATCATGTAATGTTTTTTAGGGAGAGGGTATCACAAACCGATTTGTGATACGGCTGAATGCTCAGGGGAACAGTTTATGAGTCCTTCCCCACCTAGTTTCTCAATGGCCAAAAATTTCCACAGCACCCTGGCCAGCAATTCCCGTGCCATTTCTGAAAGGGGAATGAGAGAGAGAGAGAGAGACAGAGACAGAGAGAGAGAGAGAGAGAGAGAGAGAGAGAGAGAGAGACAGAGAGAGACAGAGAGAGACAGAGAGAGAGACAGAGAGAGAGAGAAAGAGAGAGAGAGAAAGAGGGAGAGAAAGAGAGAGAGAAAGAGAAAGAGAAAGAGAGAAAAGAGTTCTTCAATACAGGAGGTCAGAGCCCACAGTTGAGCAAGGGACTTGAGCAGTACTTCCCCAAGGAATAGTACACATTCACCCAATCACAAAGCCACATATATCACACACTTCCACTCATACACAATACACACATAGGTACTATCACACCACATATTTACCATACAGATTCACATCCCACTACCATCACAGCGTATATGTACCATACCTACCACATATATACCAAATACACCATTCACACACACACACATCATATACATCATACATATCATACATCTCATACCAAATGCATGCATACATACACTACCAAGCAAACATGCCAGACTTCCTATATTATACCTACATATATACCATATATATATATATATATATCTGACACACACCACACACATCTTATATATATGTGTGTGTGTATATATATATATATCATACACACATACATGCATACTACACAGACACTGACACATGCTATACATGCACAATACATATACCATAAACACACATTATGTTCTAATATATAGATATACACATACACATACACAGCATACATTCCTTATATCACATATGCATAGCACATATGTACATCACACATATACACCACACAGAGATACACATATAACACATCACATATATACACACAGACATACAACACAATGGCACATACCACATGTCACCTGCACATGCCACACAAAACATCCCATACATATGCACACACCATAGAAACCTTATATACATTTACACTGTTCAGAAACACATTGTGTTTGACAAGAGTCCAAGGAAAAGTCTTTTGTGTGTGTGTGCTTGTGTGGTGTGTGTAGATGTATAAATAGATGTTTTCTGTCCCAACCACCTTGTCCCAAATAACTGACTCAGAGTCTTATATTAATTACAAAAGCTCAGGCAATAGCCCAGGCTTGTTCCTGACTAGCTCTTACACTTAAATTAACCCATAATTCTTATCTATGATTAGCCACGTGACTTGGTACCTTTTCTCAGTATGGCATGCCCATCTTGTTTTTCTGTGTTTGCAGGCAACTCTCTGACTTTGCCTTTCCTCTTCCCAGAATTCTCCTAGTCTGGCTCTCATGCTCAATCTCTTCCTGCCTAGCTATCAGCCAATCAGCTTTTTATTAGCCAATGAGAGTAATACACATTAATAGTGCAGAAAAACATTGTTTCAAAGCACAGATGTATGGTGGTATTTTATTTGTACTAAAATGTGATTTTCATTGTATGTTAATAAATAAAGTTGCCCAGGGGTCAGAGCTATTAGAGCCATAGCAAGAGTGTGGTGGTGGTGGTGGTGGTGGTGGTGGTGGTGGTGGTGGTGGCACACACCTTTAATCCCAGCACTTGGTAGAAGAGCTTGGTAGATCTCTGTGTGTTCAGGGATACAGCCAGCATTGGAGACATACGCCTTTAAGAGCTGGAGGGCGGTACTTACAGGCAGTGACGAGGCAGTCATGTGTTTGGGTTTACAATCAATGAGAAGGCAGAACAGAAAGACTATTTAAAGACAGACACACAGGAAGTAGCTCTCTTTCGGGGAAGCTAGGAGCACTGCAGGAGGTAAGATTTTAGCTCTGAGCTCTGACCTCTCGGCTTTCTCTTTTACATTGGTTCTGTGTTTCTTATTTTAATAAGACGGTTGGTTACATCTACACAGATGTGTGGGTATGTTCATATGTATGTAGACTCAGGTATGTGTAAGTATGAATGGATGTGTTTGTGTATGTGTGGTGTGCAGATGTATGTGTAGATTTGTACGTATATAGACAAAGGGGTATGTGCAGGTGCACATGAATATGTGTGTGCGTGTGTGTTTGTAGGTCTGAGAATCTCAGGAATATTCCTTGATTGTTCTTCCATCTTAGTCTGAGTCTGATGTGTTCTGAATTAAATGCCTTGTAGATTAGCCAGTCTGCAGAACAGACAGGGCAGAGAAAGTAAGGTCCTGAGTGATGCTGGGAAGAGTGTGCTAGGGAGAGCATGCTACACTTTCTATGTTAAAGGCTTGACCAGTAAAAGACATGGAGAGGATTCCTTTTCCACTTACTAAAACCTGCTTTCTTAGCCAAATCCCAGCTCAACTTCCTCATGGGTCAAGGCCCCCAAATCAGGGAAACCAGGGGATTTTGCTTATTCTAAAATAAAAAAAAAATCATTGTAACAGCTTAGTACAGTTCGTTCCTCACTACAAGTTTGAGATTCTCAATGTAGGAAAGGTGTCTCATCTCAAGATACTCTCAGATTTCATAAGAAATGAATTAAATATCATTTTCCATCACAGCACTTCATCACAATGGACTTTTGAGGTAATGATACACTTTTCAAACCACAGTGAATGTAAAAAATAGCCATTACAGTTCATGCTAGCAACCTGGACCTGGAAGAACAGAAACAGAATTCTAGATGCCTAAACCTACTGTCAGCAACATGTCAGCATTTAGAATACATTGAATTGAGAGTAAAGGGGGTGTTGTAGTGTATATCACACATCATTTGGGTATGAATGACATTACATAAATGATTTTGTAAATGTGCAGTATATTCTGGAGGACAGTGCTCCTCAGCAGACACATGGCAACTATAAATGACTCTAACTGCTATAGAATTGGAAGTGCTTATCCTGGGCCAGAATCTAAAGATTGCAATGAAAATGGCCTTCCTCATAAGTTCTAGGAAGTATTTTCTTCATAAATGGTAACAAAGATATACAATCTTTCAGTAGCTTCTGTTGTTTACAAAATACAGAATTAGTGGTATAAAAAAACTAAATTATGATTAAAATGAGATGAATGGCTTTTGCTTCCTATGGAAAGGAAAATAAAATAAATGAAAGTATGAAATTTTTAAAACAATGATAAAATGATTAAATAAAAAATAAGAAATTTTGAAGAAACCTGCCAATGTCTGTTTCCTTGGAGCTCTAGCTTTAGCAATCTCTACAAAAAGAAGGGAGATGAGCCCAAGGCCATTTTCCCACTTGGAAGCTTTCATGGAACTTTCTGGTACCATGAGAGCTGCTCTTGGGAGGTTTCCAGGCCAGATTTAACTTATATCTTCTGGGTCCTATGTCCAAAGTACATGGTGTCTTCAGCAATAGAGACTTACCTTGAACCCCTCAGAGGCAACTAAGAAATGCTAAGAGTGGGAGAAAAAGTCTTCCTATGGGAAGAGTGCCCCAAATTGGGTTATCTAACACCATATGGTCAGCCCTGAAATCATATGCATATCATATACATAACAAGTAACATTATAGAGACTGAGCAGGTTATATTTATGTAGTTAGGAATGTATAGAGAGGGCAAGGAGGGCTACATGGAAAGGGTTGGAAGGAGGAAGGGGTAAATGATGCAATTATGCTTTAATTTTTCTAAAGGAAAACATTAATGTAATTTAGCTATCAACCTACTGGTAACTTCATTTCAAATAAAGGTGTTTAGACTAGGACAACAACAACAAAAGAGATCACCATCTATGAAACAAAGAGCAAAACTTCACCGGACACAAGGTCTCTAGAAGCTTGGTCTTGAGCAATGAAACTTTTTTTTTTTTTTTATTTAATGCCGAATGCTGTTTATTGAAGGATGAAAGAGGTCTCAAATACAGGCTTACAGCACAATGGGAGAACCCTGGAGGGCAGAAGTTCACTACAGATGTTTTACAATCTTGCATCTAAGCTGTTAACGCCCATTGTGCAGCATACACAGACAAGGAACTTCCCTTAAGCATTTAGGAGGGTGGAACCCAGCAGGGAATTAGCATAGGGAGAATATCAAGGTCAAGGTCAGCAAGCAAGGCAACAGTTACACAAAACGGGGGTTATAAAAACGGAATAGTCTAGGCAGTGGAATAGGTTATCATGATTTAAAGCAGCCCAACTCTGTATTACTTGAAATAACAGTGGAGACATGGATTAATTTTACAAACAGAATACAAATGAAAATTTCTAGGGTATCCATGAAAACAAAAATAAAGAAAAAAGTACTGACCAAAGAAAAGGGTTCTTCAGTTCACTTCAGTTCATGGGGATGGGATATGGTCCAGGGAGTAAGAGCTCTTGCTGCCCAAGCAGGAGGACCTGAGTATGAACCTCCAGCAGTCACATGGAAAGCCAGGAAAAGGCAAACATGCCTGTGACTCCAGGACTGTAGGGCAGAGATAGGAGGTCTCAGTAGAACTGGGGTTTACTGGTTGCTAGCCTAGCTTAACATTCAGTGACATCCTGTCTCGACAAATAAGGGAGTGAGTGATGGAGCAGGACACCTGGATGTCTTCCTCAGGCCCCTGTGTGTGTGCGCAGGTCCACACATCCATATGTGCACAGGTACATATACAATACACACACACACACACACACACACACACACACACACACACATTATCAATTCAAAATGAGTTAAGAAAAAAGATGAAAAAAAAAAACAAGCAAAGCAAAGAGAAATTACAACATTAGATGGCAAAATATATATGTAAACATAATAAAAACCAAAACATATTTTGAGTGATTTATCTCTACAATTATAAAGCAAACATTTTTTCAGTTTGAATATTTGAAATATTAACTACATAACTTTCAAAAATATTTTTAATTCATTGAGAATTTCATAGAATGTATTTTGATCACATTCACCCCTTATCCTAATTCTTCCCAGTCAAAAATCATTATTGTCTATCCATTAATCTGCCTACCATCCTTCTATGTTATCAGACACATGTTAATATTATATATATTCTATATGCAGTCATATGCTTACATATGCATATGATATACAAATAGAACTAAAGAATAGAAAGTAGAAGGCAAAAAAATCCACTCTTAACCACATCATTATTAGATGACTTCATTATTATCTCATACAGTTCTTCATTTAAAAAGGAATACATGATGATTTCAGACTTATAAGAATCTAACAGTGCAGCCTCAAACAATGTAAAGCAAAATTAAAGAGAATAATAATAAAATAAACAAGTTTACTATAATGAAGTTTAAACTAATTTTTTCAGTAACTCTAGAAAGACAGTGAGCTACAGCTCATATGAACAACACACAATATTACTTTAAACATATGGAATGCTATGAGAATGAAAATATAATCGATGAAATCAAATGTCACGTAATATCATAGCTAAAGTTGATTGGGTCAGAAGCCAATAACTGAGGTTTTGCTTCTTCCCCAGGATTGTTGGCTGCATTGGTCCATGAGGGTGGAGGGCGACAGGTGGAGGGAACAGAAGCAGAGAACAGGGTTCAAGACCTCTGTGGGTACAAAAGAGACAGCTGTCTGACAGACAGACTTTGGTGAATCAGCTCAGCTTTATTCTAGAGTATAAGGAATAAATAGGATTGGGGAGCCTGGTGACAAATCCTAATTTGCATTAAGAGGCACACTGCTATCATAAGGCTCTTAGTATGTGCAGCAAGGGAGCATTCCAGCAGGGATCTATGTCAGGGTTCAAGCTAAAGATAAGTCTGGCATCTGGTTTAGAGTCTGGCATCTGGTTTAGAGACAGCCTTCAAATAAGGTCAGTCTTCCAGGACCAGGGACATTCTCCAGATAGGAGCATGTAAAGGCATGAAGTTCTTCTGAAGGGAGGGAGTCCCATGTTGTCCAACTATTGAGATAAGCTGATTTGAGAGAAAGAAACTTTTCTATTTTTCCACATTTAGTATGATGTCAGCTATAAGTTTGTCTCATGTAGCCTTTACTATAATAAATAAATATAAATATAAATATAAAAGGTTGGCTCCTTTTATACCTAGTTTCTCTTGGACTTTGATCATGAAGCAATGCTGAACTTTGTCAAAGGACTTTTTGGCCTTATTTAAGATTATCATGAAACATCTATTCTTAAGTCTATTTGCATGAAGTAACACATTTATGAATTTATCTATATTAACTATCCATGCAATTCTGTGATGAAAACATAAGGCCATAATATGTGATCTTTGTAACATGTCCTAGAATTTGGCTTGAAGGTATTTTATTTGTACAATTATGTTCATTAGGGAAAATGGAGTTGGGGATTTCCTCCTTTTTCAGTATCAGGAAAACGCTGGCTGGATAGAGTGAGTTTGGTATCTAGATAATACTGACTGGATAGAAGGAGTTGACAGTTCCCTTCGTGTTTTATGGTATTGTGTTTTTTTTGTTGTTTTTGTTGTTGTTTTTGTTTTGTTTTTTTTCTCTTTTTAGATTTGGTAAAGTTTGGCAATCAGTTCATCTGTCCTGGAATTTTTGTTTGTTTGTTTGCAGACTCTGCTAAATAGCACATAACAAAACAAACAAATAAAACACTCAGGAAAAACATAAGCAAGGATATAAATGGTCTCTGAAGTGAAACTTCAGAATACTTAAATACTAAAAAGAACAGTAAAAGATGGAAGACCTAGATATTCACAGATTGGCTGAATTAATATTAAAAAAAAAAAAAGCTCTATTCACAAAAGTGATCTACAGATTCAATTCAATCCCAATCAAAATGCCAATATTCTCTACAGATATACAAACATATCCCTGAGGTTCCTATGAAATCACAAAGAACCCAATCATCAAAGAAAACCTAAGCAGAAAGAATAATGCTGGGATCACAGGATGTGACCTCAGGTTATGTATGCTACAGAGTCACATGTCTTAGCTACTTTCCTGCTGCTAAAACACTATGACTACAGCAACTTATAAAAGGAAACAATTAATTGAGTTCCCAGTTCCAGAACATTAAAACTCATGATGGTAGGGTAAAGGAATGGTGGCAGGACTAGCCAAGAGCTCACTTTTCCAACTGCAACCACGAGACAGGGAGAACTAACTCAAACCAGCATGAGTCTATTGAAATTTTAAAGCCCACCCACAATGACATAGTTCCTCTAGGAAAGCCACACCTCCTAATCCTGCTGAAAAAGCCATCAACTGTGAACCAAGTATTCAAATGGCCAAGATTTATGGTGGATATCTCATTCAAACCACCACAGCATAATAACAAAACCAGCAATGTACTACACTAAGTTAGACATGGGCCAGTGAGATCGAATAGAGGACATAAAAATAAACCCGCACATCTATTCTTTGATAAAGTTGTTAAATATGCACATGGTCCAGAATCAGGGAGTCCTTCAGCAAATGATGCTGGGAAAACTGAATGTCCACAGATAAAAGAACACAAGACACATATCCCTTACTTTCCACAGAAACCTATTCAAAGTGTTTGGGTTTTTTGTTTTGTTTTGTTTTGTTTTTTAAAGCCATACTGTAAGAACTGGCATCTGAAATTACTAGAGAAAATTACTTCAAGATATAGTGCTGGAGAGCTGTCTCAGTGTTTAAGATCACTTGATGCTCTTGTGGGGGACCTGGGTTCAGTTATTCACTCCTGCATGGTGGCTCACAACCATTTGAAACTCCATTCCAGGTAGTTCCATACCACCTTCTGATCTCTGTGGGCACCTGACACTCCTGTGTTATGCATACATACATGCTGGTGAAACAATTACATACATAAAATTAAACAATTTTTTTTAATTTTAAGGATCTAGAGATAGCCAAGGCCTTTCTGAAAAAGCCTTCAGTGACTCAGGAACTAATTACAAGACTGAATAATTTGATGGCATGAAATGACAAGTTTTGGCACAAACGGCAAAGGAAATAATCACCAAACTGAAGAAGCATCCTTAGTTTAGTTCCAACATGGGACTAAATTTTTTCCAACTATGTATCAAATGGGAGATTAATATTTATATCTAGACTCTATTAACAACAAAAATAAGAAATAAAAAATAAAAAAAAATCTTAAAGAACTCCCACCAAATCATCCAATTAATAAATGTGCCAATGAGTAGAAAGGGAAAAATGGAATGGGCCAATAACTATTTGACTAAGTTTTCAACATCCTTAGCCATCAGGAAAAGGCAAATAAACATGACTTTGTGACTCTCCCTCACTCCAGTCAGAACAGCTGTGATTACAACCAAGGACATCAAATGCTAGTGAGCATTTGGCAAAAGAACCCTACACACTGTGGGGATGCAAGGTGTGGAAGCCGCTAGAGAAGTCAGTATGGAATCTTGTTTTGCTTTTTCATGTTGAGTGTTTTATTTTGTTTACTTGCATGGGGAAGTTCTGTATTGTTTTTCTGAGAAAGAACTCAAATTTGGGTGGATTGGGATGGGTAGAGGATCTGGAAGAAGTTGAGAGGGAAGAATATGATCAAAACATTTAAATTTTAAAATTTGTTTAAATAATAAAACATAATAAAAAGACAAAAACTAAAAAAAGAACATGTCTCTGTAAGTGGTGCTGATTCACTATGGAAATAATTTAATACCTAAGTAGCATGCTAAAATCAAATAAAATAAAATAAAACCAGAATGATCATATTATTGTTAGTAATCTCCTCCTCACTGAAACATTCTCTCCTGAAGGGATGAGAAGTAACATGAGATTCAGGAAGTAAACAGCTCACAAGGCCAGTAACTGAAATTTACAAGACTCACAGACCTGTTCTCAAGGTTATAGCAATGGTAAACAATTATTGAGGTAAACAAAATTTACAAATTAACTGAAGGAAATGGAGTACAAACCAAAATTAGTAAGATTGTAGATGAAAGGAAACATTACAACAGATAACAATTAAACTCAGAAAATCATAGGTCATACCTTAGAAATGTGTATTCTACCAAATTAGAATACTTGAAATAAATGGATGAATTTCTAGATAGATGCATATGCCATACCTTAATTAAACCAAATGAGATAAAAAATTTAAACAGAGCTAAAATAAGTTGTGAGATTAAAGCAGTATTTGAAATACTCCAATTTAAAAAATCCCATGGTCAGATGGGTTCACCGCAGGATTCTATCAGTTGTTTCAAGGAGAAACAAAACCAATGCTTCTCAAATTACTCTATAAAACAGAAAAGAATGAATACTTCCAACCTCTTTCAACAAAACCAGCATCATACTGGTATCAAAACTAGATGAAGTTTCAACTATGAAAGAAAACTATATACCAATTTCCACTATGACCATAGATTCAAAAATTCTCAATAAAATACTTGCAAAGAAAATGCAAGAACACATTAAAAAAAACATTCATTATGGCTGAGTTTCTTTTGGTTCAGAGATGCAAGGATGTTTTAATCACACAAAGCAATAAATGTCATATATCATATAAATGAACTCAAGGACATAAATCACATGATTATCACAATTAATAAAGAGAGGGCCTTTAACTAAATCCAAAAATCAATTCATGAAAAAAAAAAATTCAATAGAAAGGTTAGGGATGAAGGGAACTGTTAGATACAAAGGAAATTCCAATTCCCCACTATGGTGATATTTTATTTGTGCTGAAAAGTAATTTTATTTTTATGCTAATAAAGTTGCCTGTGGGGGGGGGGTCAGAGCTAATAGCAAGCCATTTAGCAGATGTTTAGCACTCGTAGCACATGCCCTTAATCCAATCACATGGCAGGCAGAGTCTGTGCTCAAGGACACAAACAGCATGGAGACACATGCCTTTAATCTCAGTACCAGCCATAGAGACTTGGAGATCTCTACAGATAGGCAGTGATGAGGAAGTCATGTGGTTGGGTTTAGAACCAGTGAGAAGGCAGAACAGAAAGTCAATAAAAATACAGACACACAGAAAGTAGGTCTCTCTTTTCTCAGGGGAAGGACGGCAGTGGCTGGTAAGCTAAAGGCTATTCGCTAGTGCTCTGACCTCTTGGGCTTTTAATTCTGCATTTGGCTCTGTGTTTCTTATTTAATAAGCCCATTTAGAATTACATCTACACACCACACTCCAAAAGGCAGTCCAAACATTGCAAAATGAGTTCCACCTGGACTAAAGTTGATTTCTGGTGGTTAGATAAAATCCAAGGCCCATTGATTCAATATGTCAAATCAGGCTTTGTTTTTCTAGAGCTGCTAGGTCTCCTGCTGAGAAAGGCAGACTCACAGAGAGGTTTACCTTGTTGAGGGGCTTCACACTGAAAAAGATAAATGAGAATGCCAGGCTAATATCATGACAGGCTCCAAATAACTCAGGTAAGAATTAGGCCTCAGTTTCTACTTCTTGAAACAAAGAACAATCAATTTTTAATGCCCCACCCCCAAGCCACAGTAGCTCAAGGTAATAACCAAATAAGCACAGAGCCTAGAACTTGTCCAGGCTTGCCCCAAAATGGAAAAACTGTAACCTTAACCAGTACCAGCCAATTAGCACATACTAATATGATTGCCACACGTGTAAGCCAATCTCATATCTGAGATGACGTAACTGTACCTGAAAGTCCCCTTAGCTGTGCTTAAAAGGAGCCTGTGAGCTGCTCTCGGGGTTACCATTTTGCCTTTGTGTTGGATGGGTAGCCCCAGCATGCTGGTACCTTTACTCTTGAGATAATAAATGCTTTTGTTGATTGCATAGGTGGATGGTGGTCTTTTGTGGGACTTCTCTACAATAAATTCACAAAACAGGTTCCACTGGAACAAAACAAACTCAAACTATCATGCTGCTATTACTAACTAAAAATTTACTTTTACTGTTCCTTTATTTAAAAGAACTTGCTTTCTAGTGACCAGTCTTAGTAATCAACAACCTATGTCTCATGGTAAATGACTGGATGAAAAAGAAGGGTTTAAACTTTATGTAAATTGTAAGGGTCTAAGAAAGTGATTTAAGGTATGTGACTTAAAGATGATATATGATATGAAGACTTCAAAAGTTCAGAGTTTTAACCATATTAACCAATGGAGTTCCGATAAACTATTAATCTAGGCTTGATAAAACTACAAGGCCCTTGAGTCTTCAAACCCCCCTCCCAACTATTCTAATGGTCTTAACAACGGTTTACAGCCCCTCAAGACCCAGGCAGCAAAGATGCACCCCAAAGAGAAAAAAAAAAGCCCAATATCAGGCCACAAAATCCCACAAATCCCTGAGCTTGCCCCAAGATCAGGCCATAAAACTCCACCAGTCCCAGGCTACCCTGGAAATCTTTGCCCCAAAAGAAATCCTATATAAACCTTGCCTCCTGTTCAGTTCTTTGTGGCTTTTCTCTCTTGCAGAGGCAGCCGCCCTCTTGTATCTTTCCCAGTGAATCTTTTATGTAAGGTTTGTTGTGCAGTGTGACTTTGTGGTATTTCTTGGGTCTTAATTGCCAACCTGGAATACTTACATTGGTGCCAAAATTCAAATAGGCTCTCCTGCTGCCTGTGCTACCTACTCTGGGGCTGAGTAGTACTTGGACTCTATCATCTCCAATCTACCTACAACAGACTCACCTTCTACTCAGCACCCCGTCCACCAGTGGTAATTAGGTAAGTTTCCCCTTTGGTCAAGATAAATGCTTCCCTGAGTCTGAGAGGTTGCTGTTGAGTGTTTAGCACCTCTCTGGTACTCTGTGAGGGAGAGATACCCCCTAGCCATGGTGTTTAAGGCTATGGCTGGCCCTCTTTGCCTGACTCTGTCCCCCCAGCCTTAGCACTTCAATCCTTCAGTTTCTTTAGACCCAACCAGGCTATTGTGCCCCTTCCTGCCCTCTTTTCCCATCTTCACTTCAAAGATGCCCATATTCCTATAGCTCCTCTAGGCCCTCATTTTTTTTTTTTTTTTTTTTTTTTTTTTTTGTGACCCTGTTTCCAACCAACCCTTTCTAGTGGATCAGACTCTCCTAGAGTGTGGTTTTCATCCTTGCCTTCTGGCCTCCATGAAAGACCTAGTACTAGTCTCTCTTCCTTGGGCTTAGCCAGGCTAAGTCCCCCCCTCTCCACTCCCCCCACCACTGAGTGCAGTAACATGAACTGAACAACTTGTGTCTTCCTCTGGTCCTTCCTCAGTCCTGGGGATGCCCTGTACTATATATAAGCTGCAGTGACATTTTTCCTCCCCACCCCCTCTCTCATCCATGGGAACTATGGTGCTATTTTATTTGTACTGAAATGTGATTTTATTTGTATATTAATAAATAAAGTTGCCTGGCAGTCAGAGCTAATAGCAAGCCATAGCATAAGCTGGGCAGTGGTGGCACAAACCTTTAATCCCGATCACATGACAGGCAGATCTCTGTGTGTTCAAGGATACAGCCAGAATGGAGACACATGCCTTTAATCTCAATATCAACCATAGAGACCTGGAGGTCTGTATAGACAAGCAGTGATGAGGAGATCATGTGGTTAGGTGTACACCCAATGAGAAGGCAGAACAGAAAGTCAATAAAAAAACAGACACACAGGAAGTCGGTCTCTTTCAGAGGGGAAGGATGGCAGTGGCAGTGAAGGGTAAGAAAGAGTTTTTAGTACCAGCTCTTAGCTACTGCTCTGACCTCTTGGGCTTTTAACTCTGCATTTGGCTCTGTGTTTCTTATTTAATAAGACCGTTACATCAACATTTGGTGCCCATGTGGCAAGAATTCATTAAAAATCACTTGGTGGGCTGGAGAGATGGCTCAGAGTTTAAGAGCACTGGATGTTCTTCCAGAGGTCCTGAGTTCAATTCCCAGCAACCACATGGTAGCTCACAACCATCAATAATGAGATCTGGTGCCCTCTTCTGGCCTGAAGGGATATATGCAAGCTGAATAAATAAATAAATCTTTAAAATTTAAAAAACAAAACAAAACACACACACACACAAAACACTTGGCTTGGCTTGGCTTGGCGGCCTGGCCCATTTTTCTGCCTCAGTGGGCCCGGCTCCCCAGCTTGGGCCAGTTTGGCCTAGGCCCTAGGCTCAGTCAACTGTAGCTACAAGCAGTTACTTGACTGTAATTGCAACAGCTACAGAGGAACGCCAACTCATGTGGTCAGAGCTTAAGGAAGCCGGAAGCCGGAGCCCAGGCTTGACTCCGCTCAAGTAGGAACACGTGGCTGCATTTAAGCTTTTAGCCAGAACTCATGCCTATGCTTGCTTGCTTGCTTTCTTTTTCTTTCTTCTTTCTCTTTCTTTCTTTCTTTCTTTCTTTCTTTCTTTCTTTCTTTCTTTCTTTCTTTCTTTCTTTCTTTCTTTCTTTCTCTTTCTTTCTTTCTTTCTTTCTTTTCTCTCTCTCTCTCTCTCTCTCTCTCTCTCTCTCTCTCTCTCTCTCTTTCTCTCTCTCTCTCTCTCTTCCCACCTTGGATGCTAGGTAGCTGTTTTGAAATTCTGTCAGATTTCTACTGTTCTACACAGACTTGATAAGCCAATTAAGATATCAGATATTTTAAAGGAAAAAAAAGCTATTTAAAAGAGAAATTTTCCCCACATTTAAAAAAAAAGGGGTGTAATGTGCATATTAGAAGAAAATTGGACTTTGTTTGATAAAATTTTAGGCAGTCTGAAATGGAACAACTATATGAGAAGATTAATGTTGATGGGATTATGCACATTATTACTTTCCTTATCCTTATTTTACTATGTAAAAAAGATAGTTAATTTGAGTGCCAGGATAAAAGCTTTAGAAAAACCTGTTAAACCTGTTAAAATGAATTATAGAGAAATTCAGAATCAGACAGAAGAAATTAACAGTGAAATTGTTTCAGGATTGTATTATAAGATTACAGAAAGAAAGCCTGTTTTCACACAATCACCCTTAATTTACCAGTAACCCTACAGCAGATACCTGGTCAAGTGAATGCACAAAATATTTGGACTCCAATTGAAATGTTAAATTTATGAAGGTTTAAGGAGGCAACAGTATCTTATGGCATGCATTCCCCATTTGTGAAGCAAATGTTAAACTCCTGGTCAACTTATAATAAGATTATACCACAGGACTGGTGAGAGTTGATAAATGCTGTTCTGGAACCCGGGGCACAGTTGCAATGGCATATGTGGTTCAAAGAGGAAGATAAAAACATAGGAAATCAATGGACAGCTAAAAGTATACAAATCTCCCAGGATCAGCTTGTTGAAGAAGGCCAATATGCTGCAATACAAACACAATGTTTATATGATATCCAAACCCTAATTCTATGTCAAATGGCAGCCTTGAATGCATGGGACAGAGTTGAGGAACCAGGAAAAAAAATTAAGTCATTTACAAAGGTTATACAGGGCCCAAAAGAATCCTTCACAGATTTCTTACAAAGACTGACTTCAGCAGTAAAGAGAATGGTCCCAAATTCAGAAGCAAGCAAGATAATAATCGAATCTTTGGCTTTTGAGAACATGAATGCAGCATGCAAGAGAATAATCAGGCTGTTAAAGGCAAGATCTGTATCCTTGAAAGATTGGATTAGAGACATCTTTAATGTTGAGGCTCATGACCATGATGATATGTGGATAGGAGAAGCAATTTCAAGAGGTTTGAGGAATGTCAGATGTTTTGGATGTGGAAAGCAAGGTCATTTGAAAAGGGACTATAAACAGGGCATTCCTAGAAACAATGTTTCTTCAAGGAACAATGGCAACAGAATGCCCCTTCCTTCAGGAGTATGCAGAAGATGTGGTAAGGGAAAACACTGGACCATCAAATATAGATCAACAAGGGACAGGCAAGGTAATACTTTGCCTTGGTCTTCAGGAAAATCCTAGAGGGGACTCATGCAGGCCCCCCACAGCAAATCCAGTTCAGACCTTTCCTGCAGTGATTAAAGAAACTCCTAATCAGAGCAATTAAATAACCAAATGCCTATTGGAATAAATCAGGCTGGTCAGGATGATGAAACAGCTGAGATAGAAAGAACAGAAAATTCAGGAGAAAACATAAAGAAAATTTTTTGACAAATTTCTATAAATGAACAAAGACCAAAATTAACAATAAGAATAAATGGTGTTTTGTTGTCTGGTCAGGTAGACACAGGTGCTGAAGTGACCATAATTGCACCAGAATTTTGGCATCTAACTTGGCCTCTTCAGGAGGTAAATGTTCAACTATTAGGAATTGGAACATTATCTCAAGTGAAACATAGCGCAAGATGGCTCAAATGTATAGGTCCAGAAGGAAAGAGAGGAAAATTAAAACCGTATGTGGCTAACTTAGCTATGAACCTGTGGGGTTGAGACCTGTTGCAACAATGGAATACTCAGATGCCTCCAACCTCAGGAACAAATCGTAAACTAGCACATGTTTCTGAAAGAAATATTAGAAGGTATTATTCTAATGAGTGGTCACCAGCCATTCATATTATACAAGAACAGGGCACAACAACTGATGATCTTCCAAAAACACCAACAGCTCTACCTTTAAAATGGTTAACAGACAAGCCTTTATGGGTTCAGCAATGGCCTTTAACAACAGAGAAACTCCGGGCTGTAGAAGAGCTGGTAGAAGAGCAGTTAAATGCTCAGCATATTGAGGAATCAACCAGCCCTTGGAATTCTCCTGTATTTGTTATTAAAAAGAAATCTAGGGGGGGTGGGGATTTAGCTCAGTGGTAGAGCACTTGCTTAGCAAGCACAAGGCCCTGGTACAGTCCTCAGCTCTGAAAAAATAAAATAAAATAAAATAAATAAAATAAAATAAAATAAAATAAAGAAAGAAATCTAGTAAATGGAGAATGGTAACAGACCTTAGAGCAATTAACAAAGTAATTCAGCCAATGGGCTCTCTACAATATGGAATTCCTTTGCCTACTCTGTTACCAAAAGGATGGCCTCTCATAGTTATCGATTTAAAAGACTTTTTCTTTTCAATACCCTTACAAGAAAAAGACAGAGAAAGATTTGCTTTCATAGTGCCTACTTATAATAATTCTCCACCGGTTAAGAGATATCACTGGAGGATCCTCCCACAGAGAATGTTGAATAGCCCAAACCTGTGCCAATATTTTGTACAATAACCATTGGAAGTGTTACAAAAAAATTCCTAAATCTATAATTTATCATTATATGGATGATATTTTACTAGCCAACTCAAATGCAGATACTTTAGAAAGAATGTCTGAAGAAGTAAAGTAAATTTTGCCTTGCTGGGGATTACAAATTGCTCCTGAAAAGATACAAAGAAGAGATTCTAGGTCTACAAAAAGTTACACCCGGAAAGGTGCAAATTAGGAGAGATCGATTATAGATTCTTAATGACTTTCAAAGATTATTTGGAGACATTTCTCATCTACGAATTATTGTTGAGGTAAAAAATGATGAACTGACTAATTTGTTCAAAACCTTAGAAGGTGACAAGGATTTAAATAGTCCAAGAGAATTATCACCTGAATCTGAGGAAGAATTGGTCTTGGCAGAAAAGAAAGTACATGAAGGACACTGGACACGTGGATCGTATTGATCCAAAGCTGAATTGCATTTTGGTTATAGGCACTCTCCTACAGGAATATTAATTCAGAGGGAAGATATTATATTGGAATGGATATTTTTTATGAACTAAACCAAATAAAAAATTAAAAACTTATGTGGAAAAAAAATCTCTGACTTAATTTTGAAAGGAAAATTGAGACTTCGTCAATTAGTAGGAATAGACCCAGCAGAAATTGTCATACCTTTAACTAAGGAGGATATTGAAAAATTATGAACAGAAAGTGAACCTTGGCAAAGAGCTTGCAGTAATTTTTTGGGAGAAATTAACAGCAAATATCCCAAAAGCGATAGAATTGATCTTATAAGGAGAGCTGATTGGATTTTGCCTTGAATAGTACAGGAAAATCCCATATCTGGAGTTCGTACATTTTATATAGATGCAAACAAACAAGGAAAGGCAGGTTACATATCAGAAAATTTAATGGTTCAAAATATGGTTCAAAGTCCATATAATTCAGTTCAAAAATCAGAATTGTTTGCTATTCTGTTGGTATTAATGGATTTTTCATAACCTCTCAACATAGTAACTGACTCTCAGTATGCTGAAAGAGTGGTGTTACGTATTGAGACTGCAGAATTTATCCCTGATGCTTCAGAATTAACTTCACTATTTATTCAGTTATAAGATACAATCAGGAAAAGGAGTCATCCTTTATATATAACTGACACCCAATCGCATACGGGTCTGCTAGGTCCTCTAGCACAAGGTAATGATGAGATTGATAAATTATTGACAGGAAATGTGCTGGAGGCCTCAGAATTTCATAAAAAACATCATGTCAATAGTAAAGGTTTAAAAAAGGATTTTTCCATAACCTGTTGCCCCGCCTACAGGGCTTCAACGGGTTGTCGACCACCCTAAGGAGGGAATGTAGGGACAGGAGATACAAAGGAAAGATACCAAGTCTATATTCTGATCAAGGTGCCGCTTTATTTCTCTTCCACAAAGGTTTATATAGTTCCGCAGGGTGGCGGGAGCAAGAAGCTGTCATCTGCATAAGGTGGGGCAAGCTAACAGGATGTTTGTATAGGATGTTTACAGGGTGAGAGGGTCAAGGGCTCTGACTCAATGTCCTTTTGCTAGGCAACCTGACTGTAAGATGATCTAGTTCCCTGTCTTATTGGGGGTCTGTATTTTTCCACTAACTAGAGATTCTGTCCTTGTCCCTGACACCTGTCAACAAGCCAAGGAAATTGTAAGGAAATGTTCCTTTTATAATCAGATGCCATTACCAGCAGGATGTAACCCAAAGGGTACTCAGAGTACTGAAATCTGGCAGATGGATGTGTTTTACTTTGCAGAATCTGGAAAATTGAAGTATGTACACCATACCATGGATACTTATTCAGGATTTCAATGGGCAACTGCTTTGAGTTCTGAAAAAGCTGATTCTGTAATCACTCATTTGCTAGAAGTTATGGCCATCATGGGTATACCTGCACAAATTAAAACTGACAATGCTCCAGCATCTGTCTCTGTTAAAATAAAACAGTTTTTTGCTTATTACAATATAAAGCACCTTACAGGTATACCAGATAATCCTACAGACCAAGCAGTTATAGAAAGATCAAACAGAATTCTAAAGGATATGGTAAATAAACAGAAAGGGGTAACAAAAATCCCTAGAAATAAGACTGCATAATGCTCTATTAACTTTGAATTTTTTCAGTGCTGATGAGAAAGGAACAACAGCTGCAGAGAGACATTGCATAATAGAAAAAACTACAGAATTAAATCAGGCTATATACTTTAATGATATGCTGACCTCAGAATGGAAACCAGGATATGTGTTACATTGGGAACGAGGTTTTGCTTTTGTTTCTACAGGAGAAGATAAGCTGTGGATACCATCAAAATTGATAAAGGTTCGTTTTGAACAAGAGAGACCTCTTAATTAGAAGAGATGATAGTTCATCAACCAGCATGACCATCCATCCAATTTAAACTAACATATACCAGTAACACATGCCTTTTTCATTTAATCAGATATAACTTGCCAAAAGGGAACCTCCCCAAATTTAGTCTTGGGGAAAGGTTTTTGTTTTTGTCTTTTAGGAGAATGAAGGCTAAGGAATCTGAAGAACACTGGACAAATAAGACAACTGAAGAAAAAGGACAAATCATCTGTCCCAAGAAAAAGAATAAAATGACCTATTGGTTTATCATCTAAAAAATTTCATAAGTCTTCCTAAATGTTTGTTTCTGCTCTTCTCTAAAGAAATTTAACACTATTGGTCTTCTTGTAGTCCCAGTTCAATTAAAGTTTAAAGCTGGTTTTGGAGTTGGAGAATGGCTCTCTCCTTCTTTAAACCCAAGAATATTGTTAAAAGGAAAATGCAAACTCCCTGTATCATGCAAGAAGAAAGAGCCATCTTCTGATGTGGGACATGAGAAAAACCAAATTAATTAAGGGACTATTCTTTTACTACTAATCTCAATTCTTTGATTCTATTCTGATTCTTTAAACTTTTCTTAAAGTATGAATCTTATATCAAAATTTATAAGATATATACTTACATATATATATATATATATATATATATATATATTTTAAACTTTGTTAAGATAATAATGGTCATATAGAATACTAACTAATTCTAAAAAAAAAAAAAAAAAAAAAAGGCTTCAATTAGCTGCCTATACGTGTCTTTGTGTTTGAGTCTCTTATCTGCAGGATATCAAGGTCAGGCCTAACATCAAATGAAGTCTCCAGAAAAAAGATTGGTCCCCAGAACAACAACAATTCCACATGGACAATAATAATACCACTAAGCTGACAAACATAATCTACAGTCAGCTTTAGACTACAAAGTGCTCAGATCAATTTTGATAGGGCTAACTGAGATGATCCAGTTTTAAAGACTGCTTGAATAAGGACTTGAGATAAACCCTGAACTTGGGTATTATGCACAGACTGGATAACAAAGGATATAGCTACCTTTCCTAGAATTTGACAATTAACCAAAAATTTTTTCTTTTCAGAATAAAGATACCTTCACCCATACCCAGCAAGAAGCAATTTTAATAATACGATGCCCACATTCCCAAAGAGATGGTGTGGGGCGGGTAGTTTTTTGGTCTTTTAATGGGTTTTGGGTCTGGGATAATTTTTATTGTTTAGGAGGGTTGGTTACAAGATGTTGTTAAGGGTTAGGCAAAGGGCTAAACAAAGGAGATTAGATTTAAGGCTCTTGTTTTAAAAAAGAGACAATTACTAGTTTTAAATACTTACAGTGGATTGGGTTTTTTTATATTGTATACAAATTATATATATTGAGATTGATATTGTTAGAAAATGCCATACATATATTTCTAATCTTGTTCAAGATGTTGTACTTATACCGTTCATTTAACAATGTAATGCAATTTGCTGATCCTTGAATGTTATTATTACCAACTATTAGGATATAAAGAAATGAAAGTTCGTATTTAGACATTACAATCAAATTTGTAGTCCTATTAGGTGTGTTTTCAGATGTATTTTAGATAGACAGGTCATCTTCAAACCCTTCTGAGATCTATGGAATATGGCATTTAAAATGTTTTAATAACTTAGAAAATTTTTCTTTTTTGTTGTGACTATGAGACATGTCAGCTCCTGGCAGTACCAATCTACTTCAGAGAAAATATGGGCATTGAAGAAACTGCATATGGAGTTAACTTGTTGTGGCAAAAGTTAGCCACTGGAGAACAAAATATCCTCAAATCAACTGCTGACAAACAGGACAGACAGGACACGAAACAAAGGACTACCAATTCTTGCCAAAACAAGTGTGTTTGTGGCTTTAGCAAAAGGCATTTTCTGAGGCCAGGACAATATGGCAACATCCCTGAAATAGACTTTGCAATCCAGAAAAGGTACAGTACCCTTTTCTTCAAAGGCAGCTGAACAGGCAGTGGGCCGATGGCTTCTGATGTGCAATGGAACAGCAGCTGAAAACAGTTATTCTTGAAGAGTAACTAAACTCACACCTCTCAATAGTAGACTGGCATTTAATAGAAGGATGTGGAGAAGAATGGGATGCTGAGATGAAGCCACATACACACATAGCCAAGAAGAATGGACAGCTGAATTCAAAAAACAACAATTTCCAGAATTTAAAATCCTGAATCATGACAGGACACTAGTGGAATTCAGGTGTTTCTGGCACATGGACTGCTCTCACCAAATGTGAGGCCGAACTGTTGACCATGTGTACATCCTACTTCACAATGAGTCTGTTAGATACGCTAAGCCTATAGGCTGAAGATGATGACCCAACACTGTGGAGAAACCTCAGGTGACTGTCCAGGCAGCTGGCTGTTTCTGTCAACTCACATTTTTTTGGAAGCTGCTTGCATGCACTTCCTGTTTTTATTTTTATTAGGTAACATTATTTCCTTCTTGGGTCTCTGAAGGAGTTGAAGAGTAGTTAGTTATAGTTGAAGATTAGATAGTTATAGTTATACTTTTCCTTGTTGAGAATTTCAGAAAAGAAACTCACTAAAGAGGTATAAGTGTATAAATTTGAAAGACGTTATAAGATAATTCTGTTAGTAATATAAGTTAGGATAGAAAGTGAATCAGGTACATTTTGGACTTACCAAATAGGATAGATAATGGAATTATTTTCCTCTGAACTTGTCAAATGCAAATGGACTATACATTGTTTAGGTATTTGTTGCCTGTATATATGGTATATAGTTATTGTACTTTTGTATACAGTTTTTCTTATATTAGTTATAACTTTTTTCCTTTGTTCTTTTTATTAAAATAGAAAAGAGAAACTATGGTGATATTTTATTTGTGCTGAAATGTGATTTTATTTGTATGTTAATAAATAAAGTTGCCTGGCAGTCAGAGCTAATAGCAAGCCATAGCATAAGCTGGGCAGTGGCTGCTCTGACATCTTGGGCTTTTAACTCTGCATTTGGCTCTGTGTTTCTTATTTAATAAGATTGTTACATCTACAGGGTACCCTCTCATTCCCCTTTGGGATGCCTTTTAGAAAACCTTTAGCCTCTCCACCTGGCACTCAATCTGAAGGGCCCTAAATTTATTCACTTTTGCTATAAAATCTGGCCTCAATAACCCTTAGATAACCAATGAAAATGGTCACCTAACAGCCCAATATTCTTCAGGACCTTTACAAATACTGGGAGTGATCAGAGAAGTGGAAAGAGATAACCTATTCCCTATGTTCAAGCTTCTTCTTTTGTCTGTTTGAATTCCTATTTGTTTATGTCTGAACTCACCTCCACACTGAAGTTACTATTAATGGGTCTATAATTTATTGCAAAGTGGGAGCTAGAAGCCAGATCTAGCAGGAGAGGGAGAAAGCAAAGGACTAGGCCAGCTGCAGTGTGCACACACCCCCCCACACCCCCCCCCCAACTGATATAGCTCTTTGCTCCCTCCTGCAGCATCCTTTGTCTATATCCAGGGCTCAGAAATTTCCTATCTCTAAGCCATCTTTGCTCTCAGTTTACTGGATTCAGTTTTACTGGGATTCAGGTCTCTTTTTGGTATCTTTCAGGTATGAGTAGCATTAATTTGTTGTTTTATGCTGTTCCACTTCAATAAAAAGCTGGTTCTGGAGCTGGGGTATGGCTTCCCCTCCTCTAGACCCAAGCATTCTTGTTTAATGGTTTCCTTCAAAATCTCTGTCCCATGTCAGGCAATTCACCCGAGTATATGACAGAGAAAGGAAAGAATAAAACAAAAAGACAGACTGTTCTTAATAGGGACTACTGTTATTCATCTCATCCTCTTTTGTTTTTGGTTTGACCCTCTAAAACTTTTGCTAAGGTACAAATCCTGTCTCAAGATTTGTAAAATTACATGCTAATATACAGTTAAAATAGCATTATTTGTTAAAGATGCTTTCTTTTTTCCATTGTGTATTTCTGGCTTCTTTATCAAGTATCAGGTATCCATAGGTTTGTGGATTTGATTTACACCTCAATCGTTGATTCAATTCCATTGATTACCCTTTCTATTTTTATGCCAATACCATGAAGTTTTTATTACTGTAGCTCTGTAGTATAGCTTAAAATCAGGGATGGTAATATTTCTGGAAGCTTTTTTTTTTTAATTGTACAGGAGATTATTTTAGCTATCCTAGGTTTTTTGTTTTTCCATATAAACTTGAACATTATCCTTTCAAGGTTTGTAAAGAACTGTATTGGAATTTTGATGAGGACTGCATTGAATCTGCAGATTGCTTTTGGCATGATGGTCATATTTACTGTGTTCACCTTATTGATCCATGAATATGAGAGATATTTCCATCTTTTGATATCTTCTTCAAATTCTTCAAAGACTTGAAGTTTTTGTCATACAAGTTTTTAGAGTTACCCCAAGATATTTTATATTATTTGTGTATATTGTGAAAAATGTTGTTTCCCTGAATTCTTTCTCAGCCTATTTGTCATTTGAACATAGGAGGACTATTGATTTTTTTCAGTTAATCTTTTATCCAGTCACTTCACTGAAAATGTTTATTAGCTGTCAGAGTTATCTGGTAGAATTTTTGGGGTTGCTTATGTATACTATCATACCATCTGCAAATAATGATACTTTGACTTTTTCCTTTCTAATCTGTATCCCCTTGATCTCCTTTAGTTGTCTTATTGCTCTAGCTACATCAAATACTATAGTGAATAGGTATGGAGAGAGTGGACAGCCTTGTCTTGGTTCTGATTTTAGTGGAATTGCTTTAAGTTTCTCTCCATTTGATTTGATGTTGGCTGTTGGCTTGCTGTAACTTGCCTTTGTTGTGTTTATGTATGTCCCTTTTATCCCTAATCTCTCTAAGACTTTTATTACTAAGGGGTGTTGGATTTTGTCAAAAGCTTTTTCAGCAGCTAATGAGATGATAATGTATTTTTCTTTCTTTCAGTTTGTTTATATGGTAAATTTCATTGACTGATTTTTTTATATATATATATATTTTATTTTACAATACCATTCAGTTCTACATATCAGCCATGGGTTCCCCTATTCTCCCCCCCCCCCCCCTCCTCTTACCCTCAGCCTACCCCCCATTCCCACCTCCTCCAGGACAAGTCCTCCCCTGAGGACTACGATCAACCTGGTAGACTCAGTCCAGGCAGGTCCATCCTTCCTCCCAGACTGAGCCAAGTGTCCCTGCATAAGCTCCAGGTTTCAAACAGCCAACTCATGCAATGAGCACAGGACTTGGTCCCATTGCCTAGTTGCCTCCCAAACTGATCAAGCCAATCAACTGTCTCACCTACTCAGAGGGCCTGATCCAGCTGGGGGCCCATCAACCTTTGGTTCATAGTTCATGTGTTTCCATTCATTTGGCTATTTTTTTTCAATAATTGAGTAAAACTGAAATTTATTATAAGCCACAGTCGTCCTAGGGACCTCCATGCTATATATATATAGCCTCTATAGTTCTATGGGTTGTGGTCTGATTGTACTTTATTTTATATCTAGAATCTACCTATGAGTGAGTACATACCATGACTGTCTTTCTGGGTTTGGGTTGCCTCACTCAGGATGATTTTTTTCTAGTTCCATCCATTTGCCTGCAAATTTCATGCTTTCATTGTTTTTCTCTGCTGAGTAGTACTCTATTGTGTATATGTACCACATTTTTTTCATTCATTCTTCCGTTGATGGGCATCTAAGTTGTTTCCAGGTTCTGGCTATTACAAATAGTGCTGCTATGAACATAGCTGAGCATGTATCTTTATGGTATGAATCAGCATTCCTTGGGTATATGCCCAAGAGTGGGATGGCTGGGTCTTGAGGTAGTTCGATTCCTAATTTTCTGAGAAACCACCATACTGATTTCCACAGTGGTTGTACAAGTTTACATTCCCACCAACAGTGGAGGAGTGTTCCCTTTGCTCCACATCCTCTCCAACATTGGTTGTCATTGGTGTTTTTGATCGTAGCCATTCTAACAGGTGTAAGGTGGTACCTCAGAGTCGTTTTGATTTGAATTTCTCTGATGATTAAGGATGTTGAGCATTTCTTTAAATGTCTTTCAACCATTTGTAGTTCTTGTTTTGTGAATTCTCTGTTTAGCTCTTTAGCCCATTTTTTAATTGGACTGTTCAGTACTTTGATATCTAGTTTCTTGAGTTCTTTATATATTGTGGAGATCAATCCTCTGTCAGATGTGGGGTTGGTGAAGATCTTTTCCCATTCTGTTGGCTGTCTTTTTGTCTTATTGACTGTGTCTTTTGCCCTGCAAAAGCTTCTCAGTTTCGAGAGGTCCCATTTATTAATTGTTGTGCTCAGGGTCTGTGCTGTTGGTGTTTTATTTAGGAAATGGTCTCTGGTGCCAATGCGTTCAAGAGTGCTTCTTATTTTCTTTTCTATTAAGTTTAGTGTAACTGGATTTATGTTTAGGTCTTTGATCTACTTGGACTTGAGTTTTTGTGCATGGTGACAGATATGGATCTATTTGTAATCTTTTACATATTGACATCCAGTTATGCCAGCACCATTTATTGAAGATACTTTCTGTTTTCCATTGTATAGTTTTGGCTCCTTTGTCAAAAACCAGGTGTTCATATGTGCATGGATTAATGTCAGGGTCTTCAATTCGATTCCATTGGTCCGTATGTTGGTTTTTATACCAGTACCAACTGTTTTTATTACTATAGCTCTATAGTAGAGTTTGAGGTCAGGGATGGTGATGCCTCCAAAGGTTGCTTTATCGTATAGGATTCTTTTAGCTATCCTGGGTCTTTTGTTTTTCCATATGAAGTTGAGTATTTTTCCTTCCAAGACTGTGAAGAATTGTGTTGGGATTTTGATGGGGATTGCATTGAATCTGTAGATTGCTTTTGGTAAGATTGCCATTTTTACTATGTTAATCCTACCTATCCATGAGCATGGGAGATCCTTCCATTTTCTGATATCTTCTTCAATTTCTTTCTTTAGAGATTTAAAGTTCTTATCAAAAAGGTCCTTCACTTGTTTAGTTAGTGTTATCCCAAGGTATTTTATAATATTTATGGCTATTGTAAAGGGTGATGTTTCTCTGACTTCTTTCTCAGCCCTTTTATCATTTGTGTATAGGAGGGCTACTGATTTTTTTGAGTTGATCTTGTATCCTGCCACTTTACTGAAGGAGTTTATCAGCTGTAGGAGTTCCCTGGTAGAGTTTTTGGGGTCACTTATGTACACTATCATATCATCTGCAAATAGTGAAAGTTTGACTTCTTCCTTGCCTTGTATCCCTTTGATCTCCTTTTGTTGTCTTATTGCTCTAGCTAGAACTTCTAGTACTATATTGAATAAATATGGGGAGAGTGGACAGCCTTGTCTTGTTCCTGAATTTAGTGGTATCGCTTTGAGTTTCTCTCCGTTTATTTGATGTTTGCTGTTGGCTTGCTATAAATTGCTTTTATTATGTTTAGAAATGTTCCTTGTATTCCTGATCTTTCTAAGACCTTTATCATGAAGGGGTGCTGGATTTTGTCAAAGGATTTTTCAGCATCTAAGGAGATGATCATGTGGTTTTTTTCTTTCAGTTTGTTTATATGGGGTATTACATTGACTGATTTTCATATATTGAACCATCCTTGCATCCCTGAGATGAATCCTACTTGGTCGTGATGGATGATTGTTTTGATGTATTCTTGGATTCGGTTTGCCAATATTTTGTTGAGTATTTTTGCATCAATGTTCATGAGGGAGATTGGTCTGTAGTTCTCTTTCTTTGTTGCATCTTTGTGTGGTTTGGGTATCAGGGTAATTGTAGCCTCATAAAAAGAGTTTGGCAGTGTTCCTTCTATTTCTATTGTGTGGAACACTTTGAAGAGTATTGGTATTAGTTCTTCTTTGAAAGTCTGGTAGAATTCTGCACTGAAACCATCTGGTCCTGGGCTTTTTTTAGTTGGGAGACTTTTGATGACTGTTTCTATTTCTTTAGGGGTTATTGGTCTATTTAAATGGTTTATCTGGTCTTGATTTAATTTTGGTATGTGGTATTTATCCAGAAAATTGTCCATTTCTTCCTGGTTTTCCATTTTTGTGGAGTACAGGTTTTTGAAGTATGATCTGATGATTCTCTGGATTTCCTCATTGTCTGTTGTTATGTCTCCCTTTTCATTTCTGATTTTGTGAATTTGGGTGCTCTCTCTTTGCCTTTTGGTTAATTTGGCTAGGGGTTTGTCTATCTTGTTGATTTTTTCAAAGAACCAACTCTTTGTTTCGTTGATTTTTTTGTATTGTTCTCTTGTTTTCTATTTCATTGATTTCAGCCTTCAATTTGATTATTTCCTGGCATCTATTTCTCCTGGGTGAATTTGTTTCTTTTTGTTCTAGAGCTTTCAGTTGTGCTGTTAATTCGTTGGTATGGGATTGCTCCATCTTCTTCATGTGTGCATTTAGAGCTATGAATTTTCCTCTTAGCACTGCTTTCATAGTGTCCCATAAGTTTGGGTATATTGTACTTTCATTTTCATTGAATTCTAGAACTCTTTAATTTCTTTCTTTATTTCTTCCTTGACCCATTGATGTTTCAGGTGGGCATTATTCAGTTTCCATGAGTTTGTGGGTTTTCTATAATTTTTGTTGTTGTTGAGGTCTAACTTTAAAGCATGGTGGTCTGATAAGATACAGGAGGTTATTCCAATTTTTTTGTATCTGTTGAGATTTGTTTTCTGTCCAAGCATGTGGTCAATTTTTTTTTCAATTTATTTTGTTCTATTTATTCACAGTTAATACAGAAAATACTTGGAAACATTTCCATATAATGTTTGACACAGAAATCATCAAATAGAAGTATACAATGTTGACAGGAGGCAGTACATTTATAATTTATAACCCAAATATATTTATAAATTAGAAATGGAAAGATCTACAAATGAAATTATGAAGGTTCACCAAAGTCATTTAATCTGTCAGTTTCTCATTCATTTTTATGTCTTAATAATATTCTATTGTATGAATAAGCCACATTTTATTTCTCTCCAGTATTTGATAGCTATTTGAGTTGTTTTAACTTTTTTACTATTAGCAACACACTGCTGTAAACCTTCATGTACATGTTTCATAGGTGCACATTTTCAGTAGTTTGAGGATATACTCCTAAGGGTAGAATTGTTGAGTAACAGAGTAACAATGTTTTGCATTTTGACCAACCACCAAACTGTTTTGCCAAAGTGGCACACCATTTTACATTCTCACCAAATCCTTGTTTTTAAGGCTTTGATTTTTGTACAAAAGCATTCAATCATTCTGTCAGACCAAACCAGGAAAAGTAAGCTATAGTTCAGAGCTGTTCTATTCCATTTACTATGCAAAGCCATTCTTGGTGTTTGCAACTCTCAGCCCTTTTGAGTATTCTTGCAGTGTTCACCTTTTCCTCCACCACTTTTTTTTTCTTCTTTTTTTCTGGTTTATTTCTATCTATTACAAATGTATAAAAAATCCTCCATCAACGCTGCTGATAGCAGCAGAACCTTGAGAAAATATACCTTTGGTTTGCCTCGGAAAAGGAACACATATTGCACTGTAAAGTTTATAAAATTGGCGCAAAACATTGTGATAATGTTACAATACCAGTTTTAAGAGTTCAGTGACTAATGGGGAGCTGATGGGATACATGCAGAACTGTGAAAGCCATCTCACTTAGCCAGCTGTACACTTAGACTGTAAATCTACATTCAGATCATTTCTGAACTAAGACTATCATCTCAGTTTATCTGTTGAGGTCAACCAGGAAACCCTAGAATATACCTTGATTTTTGCAAAAAAAAACAAAATAGGGGGAGGGGTTTCTTCAGCGTTTCAGTCCACGAGTAACAGTATCCTAACAGAATGAACTGCTGCTGGAGGTCAACTTGGGCTTTAATTTGCATTAGCACTTACATGCATAGTAGTCCAAGTTGTTGACCTCATGACTTTTAAAAGTAACTCTAAAAAAGTAAAATGGCCCTTCTTGGAAGACTAAAGAAAGACATCCAGCCACAGTTGTAAAAAGTCTCATCAAAACAATATACCCTTTTATGAATTACGCCTCAATTAAAAAAAAAAAAAAGTAGCCCCAAATAAGAAGCAGCTCTGAAAAAGAAATTATAACTTAAGATATTTGAAAAAAAACAAGGTGAATACAGGTTCAAAAGTAATTAAGATACATTTTCTTGAGGCTATCTAGAATTAGGCTTTAAAGAATTCTACCATTTCAAGTTTACCACTAGTTACTAGATACCTATTTACAAACAAGATGTTCACCCTTTTATTCCTTTATCAAGAGAAAAATCTACCTTCAGACTATGAGGGTGGTGATGGGGAGGGACTAGAAAACAGGATTCAAACAATCCCATGCAAATATCACATTTTTCAAATGGAAGAACTCCAAACTGCACTAGAAGTTCCAATCACTAAGACACTTTCCATTGAAATGATTTAAGTACAACTACATGGCACCAAGGTTTAGGCCTAATATAGGCCTGACAACCAAGTCCTTATTTTCTGGAAGAAAGGCCTCAAAAGTCCCACTCAATTCCACATAACAATACTTCAAAGATCAATTAGGTTTTCCTTTCCTTAATATTTTTGTTTTTGACTTCTAATCTTAAAGACTAGATTAAAACTTAGCTCATTTCCCAGAAGGCATTGCTTCCCTTTGCTCTATGAAAGAGTCCACCAATACCTCTTCCTCAAAACCATCTAGCCCCCAGCTCCAGCCTGTGCTTGTGATGCATCTTTCTCAACATCCTGAAAAGGTAATGTAGGTAAAATATGCTCATAAACATTAAAACTAGTTGTTAGAAAGACGTAACTAGCTTTATAATTTAAGTTTTAAAGCATAAATACTTGCAGCTTAATCTGCACTGACAATG
Organism: Peromyscus leucopus; assembly: GCF_004664715.2. Lineage (NCBI taxonomy): Eukaryota > Metazoa > Chordata > Mammalia > Rodentia > Cricetidae > Peromyscus > Peromyscus leucopus. The sequence goes on along the minus strand of NC_051064.1, from coordinate 31,221,947 downwards.
ATTGTCGAAGCCTAGAATTCAACATTTACAAATTCTCATTCACACACACAAAACACACTATTATCACACAACTTGTGTCTTGAGAGAATCTTCTGCTTTTTAAATCTTTGGCCTCCCAGTCAATCCCAAGTTCTACCAACTTTTCCGAGTTCTGGTAGTTACCTGGACCACTGAGGCATTTGCCACAAGACTTCTTCTCTTTTGAAATATCCTTTTTCTCTAGATATTAGGATAGCTACAACCAGCTTGTTTCTTCTGTGGTGTATGTTGGTGTGGGATTATCTATTGCTTGATTTTTCATGGATGTGTTTAGCTTCTTTGGGTTGAATTTTCCCTTCTAGTGCTTTCTGTAGGGCTGGGTTTGTAGACAGGTATTGATTAAATCTGGTTTTATCCTGGAATATTTTGTTTACTCCACCTATGGTGATTAGAGTTTTGCTGGTATAATAGTCTGGGTTGGCATCCGTGGTCTCTTAGTGTCTGCATGAGATTTGTCCATGATCTTCTAGCTTTCATAGTCTCTATTGAGTAGTCTGGTGTTATTCTGATGGGTTTTGCCTTTATATGTTACTTGGTCTTTTTCCTTTGCGGCTCTTAATATTTTTTCTTTGTTCTGTGTGTTTAGTGTTTTGATTATTTTGTGGCGAGGGGACTTTTTTTTTTGATCCAGCCTATTCGGTGTTCTGTAAGCTTCTTGTATCTTCATAGGTATTTCTTTCTTTAGGTTAGGAAAGTTTTCTTCTATGATTTTGTTGAATATATTTTCTGTGCCTTTGAGTTGGTATTCTTCTCCTTCTTCTATCCCTATTATTCTTAGGTTTGGTCTTTTCATGGTGTCCCAAATTTCCTGGACGTTTTGTGTTACAACTTTTTTGTCTTTAGTGTTTTCTTTGACTGACGAATCTATTTTCTCTATCGTGTCTTCAGTGTCAGAGATTCTCTGTTCCATCTCTTGCAATCGGTTGGTTATGCTTGTTTCTGTAGTTCCTGTACATTTAGTCAGGATTTCTATTTCCAGTATTCCCTCAGCATGTGTTTTTCTTTATTGTCTCAAATTCATTTTTCAGATCTTGGAATGTTTCTTTCATCTGTTTAATTGCTTTTTCTTGGCTTGATTTGATTTCTTCCCATTTTTTGTTCGTTTTTTCTTCCATTTCTTTAAGGGAGTTTTTTATTTCCTCTTTAAGGGAGTTTTTCATTTCCTCTTTAAGGAAAGTTTTTATTTCCTCATTGAGGAAATGTTTTATTTCTTCTTTAAGGGCCTCTATCATCTTCTTAAGTCATTCTTAGGGTTTCTTCTGTTTCTTCTGTCTTGGTATGTTCAGGTCTTGCAGTGTAGTAGAATCACTAAGTTCTGATGTTGCCATACAGGTCTTTATGTTGTTGCCTGTATTTTTTGCACTGGCGTCTACTCATCTCTTCCTCTGTGCGGTGCACAGTGGTGTCTGTGTCTGAGAGTGCCTCTCTTGTTCTAATTTTTAGTCTTGGTTTAGTAGGGGTTCTTGGTTAAATTGGTGCTATTGGGCTATTTTTTCAGGGGCAGCTGATTTCAGTCAGTGAAGTATATACTTATGATTCTGGTGATCTGGTTGGTGGATGGGCAGCTCCTTCTTCTGTGTTCCCAGGTCACATTTTGTTCATTTGTCAACTCCTCAGCTGATCTTGTTTATTCAGACTTCAAACTGCAGGCATCTGAATCCTCTCCCAGATGGGTTTCAGCTGAGCAGGGTAGTCTCTCCAACACCTCCAAGTTGTCGGGTTTCACAGGATCAGCAGCTGGGCCCTGGGTTGTCCTTAGTCAGAGTGTTCAGATTCGTTCTGGTTCCGTCCCACGGAGATAGCTTCGTTCCCCAGGTGTTGGGGTTAGAGGCATCCCTGTTCCAAGCTGCATCTGCTTGTCTCCGTCCCTGGGCCTGTCTACCTCTGCGGTCCGCCAGGCCTGTATGTCCCTGTCAGCTGCCACTGGTCTGTCTGCCTCTGCGGGCCATCACCGGGCCTGTATGCTCTCTGCCAGCTTGCCGCTGGCCTGTATGTCTCTGCCGCTGCCGCCGCCGGGCT